>NC_069501.1:865743246-866020746 GCF_027579735.1 Bombina bombina | reverse complement strand
TGTGTATGTGCTGTACCTCTGTAACCTGTGTGCTTTGTGTATGTGCTGCTCTATAACCTGTGTGCTTTGTGTATGTGCTGTACCCCTGTAACCTGTGTGATTTATGTATGTGCTGTACTTCTGTTACCTGTGTGCATTGTGTATGTGCTGTACCCTTGTAACCTGTGTGCTTTGTGTATGTGCTGTACCCTTGTAACCTGTGTGATTTGTGTATGTGCTGTACCTCTGTAAACTGTGTGATTTGTGTATGTGCTGCACCTCTGTATACTGTGTGGTTTGTGTAAGTGCTGTACCTCTGTATACTGTGTGGTTTTTGTATGTGCTGTGCCCCTGTAACCTGTGTGATTTGTGTATGTGCTGTACCCCTGTAACCTGTGTGCTTTGTATATGTGCTGTACCCCGGAAAAATGTGTGCTTTGTGTATGTGGTGTACCTGTGTAACCTGTGTGCTTTGTGTATGTGCTGCTGTATAACCTGTGTGCTTTGTGCATGTGCTGTACCTCTGTAACCTGAGTGCTTTGTGTATGTGCTGCTAGCTCTGTAACCTGTGTGGTTTGTGTATGTGCTGTAACCCTGTAACCTAAGTGCTTTATGTATGTGCTGTACCCCTGAAAGCTGTGTGCCTTGTGTATGTGCTGTACCTATGTAACCTGTGTGCTTTGTGTATGTGCTGCTCTATAACCTGTGTGCTTTGTGCATGTGCTGTACAACTGTAACCTGTGTGTTTTGTGTATGTGCTGCTCTATAACTTGTGTGCTTTGTGCATGGGCTGTACAACTGTAACCTGTGTGTTTTGTGTATATGTTGTACCTCTATAACCTGTGTGCTTTGTGTATGTGCTGTACCCCTGTAAGCTGTTTGCTTTGTGTATGTGCTGTACCCCTTTAAATTGTGTGCTTTGTATATTTGCTGTACCTCTATAACCTGTGTGCTTTATGTATGTGTTGTACCTCTGTAACCTGTGTGCTTTATGTATGTGCTGTACCTCTGTAACCTGTGTGCTTTGCGTATGTGCTGTACCCCTTTAAATTGTGTGCTTTGTGTATGTACTGTAGCTCTGTAACCTGTGTGCTTTATGTATGTGCTGTACCTCTGTATATTGTGTGGTTTGTGTATGTGCTGTACCCCTGTAACCTGTGTGATTTGTGTATGTGCTGTACCTCTGTAAGCTGCATGATTTGTGTATGTGCTGTACCTCTGTAAGCTGTGTGATTAGTGTATGTGCTGTACCCCTGTAACCTGTGTGATTTGTGTATGTGCTGTACCTCTGTAAGCTGTGTGATTTGTGTATGTGCTGTACCTCTGTAAGCTGTGTGATTTGTGCATGTGCTGTACCTCTGTAAGCTGTGTGATTAGTGTATGTGCTGTACCTCTGTAAGCTGTGTGATTTGTGTATGTGCTGTACCTCTGTAAACTGTGTGCTTTGTGTTTGTGCTGTACCTCTGAAAGCTGTGTGATTTCTAAATGTGTTTCTAGCTCTGTAACTTGTGTGTTTAGTTTATGTGCTGTACCCCTGTAACATGTGTGATTTGTGCATGTGCTGTACCAATGTAACCTGTGTGCTTTGTTCATGTGCTATACCTTTGTAACCTGTGTACTTTGTGTATGTGCTGTACCCCTGTAACCTGTGAGATTTGTGTACATGCTGTACCCTTGTAACCTGTGTGCTTTGTGTATATATTGTACCTCTGTAACCTGTGTGTTTTGTGTATGTGCAGTACCTCTGTATCATGTGTGCTTTGTGTATGTGCTGTACCCCTGTAACCTGTCTGCTTTGTGTATGTGCTGTACCTCTGTAACATATGAGCTTTGTGTATGTGCTGTACCTCTGTAACATATGAGCTTTGTGTATGTGCTGTACCTCTGTAACATATGAGCTTTGTGTATGTGCTGTACACTTGTATCCTATGTGCTTTGTTTATGTGCTGTACCTCTGTAACCTGTGTACTTTGTGTATGTGCTGCACCACTGTAACCTGTGTGATTTGTGTATGTGCTGTACCTCTGTAACCTGTGTTCTTTGTGTATGTGCTTTACCCTGTTACATGTGCGCTTTGTGTATGTGCTGTACCTCTGTAACCTGTGTGCTTTGTGTATGTGCTTTACCTCTGTAACCTGTGTGCTTTGTGTATGTGCTGTACATCTGTAATCTGTGTGCGTTGTGTATGTGCTGTACCTCTTTAACCTGTATATTTTGTGTATAGGCTGTACCTCATATCCTGTGTGCTTTGTGTAAGCGCTGTACCTCTGTAACCGATGTGCTTTGAATATGTGCTGTACCTCTGTAACCTGTGTTCCTTATGTATGTGGTGTACCCCTTTATCTTGTGTGATTTCTGTATGTGCAGGACCTCTGTATCCTGTGTGATTTGTGTATGTGCAGTACTCCTGTAACATGTGTGGTTTGTGTATGTGCTGTACCCCTTTATACTGTGTGCTTTGTGTATGTGCTGTATGCCTCTAACCTGTGTGGCTTGTGTATGTGCTGTTCTGCTTTATTCTGTGTGCTTTGTGCATGTGCTGTACCCCCCTAACCTGTGTGTTTTGTGTATGTGCTATACCCCTTTATCCTGTGTGCTTTGTGTATGTGCTGTACCCCCCTTACCTGTGTGTTTTGTGTATGTGCTGTACCCCTCTAACCTGTGTGTTTTGTGTATGTGCTGTACTCCTTTATCCTGTGTGCTTTGTGTATGTGCTGTATCCCTCTAACCTGTGTGAATTGTGTATGTGCTTTACCTCTATAACCTGTGTGTTTTGTGTATATGCTGTACCCCGGTAACCTGTGTGCTTTGTGTATATGTTGTACCTCTGTAACCTGTGTGCTTTGTGTATGTGTTGTACCTCTCTAACCTGTGTGCTTTGTGTATGTGCTGTGAGCTCTGTAACCTGTGTGCTTTGTGTATGTGCTGTACCTCTGTAACCTGTGTGCTTTGTGTATGTGCTGTACCCCTGTAATCTGTGTGCTTTGTGTATGTGCTGTACCCCTGTAACCTGTGTGCTTTGTGTATGTGCTGTACCTCTGTAACCTGTGTGCTTTGTGTATGTGCTGTACCCCTGTAATCTGTGTGCTTTGTGTATGTGCTGTACCCCTGTAAACTGTGTGCCTTGTGTATGTGCTGTACCGCCGTAACCTGTGTGCTTTGTGTATGTGCTGTACCTCTGTAACCTGTGTGCTTTGTGTATGTGCTGTACACCTGTAAACTGTGTGCTTTGTGTATGTGCTGTATGCCTCTAACCTGTGGGTTTTGTGTATGTGCTGTTCCGCTTTATCCTGTGTGCTTTGTGTATGTGCTGTACCCCCCAACCTTTGTGTTTTGTGTATGTGCTATACCCCTTTATACTGTGTGCTTTGTGTATGTGCTGTACCCCCTAACCTGTGTGTTTTGTTTACGTGCTGTACTCCTTTATCCTGTGTGCTTTGTGTATGTGCTGTATCCCTCTAACCTGTGTGAATTGTGTATGTGCTGCACCTCTGTAACCTGTGTGAATTGTGTATGTGCTTTACCACTGTAAAATGTGTGCTTTGTGTATGTGCTGCTCTATAACCTGTGTGTTTTGTGTATATGCTGTACCTCGGTAACCTGGGTGCTTTGTGTATATGTTGTACCTCTGTAGCCTGTGTGCTTTGTGTATGTGCTGTACCCCTGTAATCTGTGTGCTTTGTGTATGTGCTGTACCTCTGTTACCTGTGTGCTTTGTATATGTGCTGTACCCCTGTAACCTGTGTGCTTTGTGTATGTGTTGTACCCCTCTAACCTGTGTGCTTTGTGTATGTGCTGTGAGCTCTGTAACCTGTGTGCTTTGTGTATGTGCTGTACCTCTGTAACCTGTGTGCTTTGTGTATGTTTAAAAGGGAAATTGTATGAAAAACAATGCGCTAGATAAGATCTGAGCTACACATAAAAAACAGGCAATCCCTAAGCCTGAAAATGATCGAATGTGCAAAAAGATATAGGTATATATGTGTGCGCCAAATTTGTGTGAAACACAAATGGTGTATGTGCTGTACAACTGTAAACTGTGTGCTTTGTGTATGTGCTGTACCCCTGTAATCTGTGTGCTTTGTGTATGTGCTGTACCCCTGTAATCTGTGTGCTTTGTGTATGTGTTGTACCCCTGTAACCTGTGTGCTTTGTGTATGCGCTGTACCTCTGTAACCTGTGTGCTTTGTGTATGTGCTGTACCCCTGTAATCTGTGTGCTTTGTGTATGTGCTATACCCCTGTAACCTGTGTGCTTTGTGTACGTGCTGTACCTCTGTAACCTGTGTGCTTTGTGTATGTGCTGTACTCCTGTAACCTGTGTGCTTTGTGTATGTGCTGTACCTATGTAACCTGTGTGCTTTGTGTATGTGCTGTACCTCTGTAACCTGTGTGCTTTGTGTATGTGCTGTAGCCCTGTAAACTCTGTGCCTTGTGTATGTGCTTTACCACTGTAACCTGTGTGCTTTGTTTATGTGCTGTACGTCAGTTTACAGGTGTACAGCACATACACAAAGCACACAGGTTACAGACGTACAGCACATACACAAAGCACACAGGTTACAGGGGTACAGCACATACACAAAGCACACAGGTTACAGGGGTACAGCACATACACAAAGCACACAGTTTACAGTTGTACAGCACATACACAAAGCACACAGGTTACAGTGTGCTTTGTGTATGTGCTGCTAGCTCTGTAACCTGTGTGCTTTGTGTATCTGCTTTAAATCTCTAACCTGTGTGCTTTGTGTATGTGCTTTACCTCTGGAACCTATGTGCTTTGTGTATGTGCTGTACCCCTTTAAACTCTGTGCTTTGTGTATGTGCTGTACCCCTTTAAACTCTGTGCTTTGTGAATGTGCTGTTCCTCTGTAACCTGTCTGCTTTGTGTATGTACTGTACCTCTGTAACCTGTGTGCTTTGTGTATGTGCTGTGAGCTCTGTAACCTGTGTGCTTTGTGTATGTGCTGTACCTCTGTAACCTGTGTGCTTTGTGTATGTGTTGTACCCCTGTAAACTGTGTGCTTTGTGTATTTGCTGTTCCTCTGTAACCTGTGTGCTTTGTGTATGTGTTGTACCCCTGTAACCTGTGTGCTGTGTGTATGTGCTGTACCCCTGTAAGCTGTGTGCTTTGTGTATGTGCTGTACCCCCGTAACCTGTGTGCTTTGTTTATGTGTTGTATCCCTCTAACCTCTCCTGTGTGCTTTGTGTATGTGCTGTACCCCTTTATCCTGTGTGCTTTGTGTAAGTGATGTACCCTTGTAACCTGTGTGCTTTGTGTATGTGCTGTACCCCAGTAACCTGTGTGCTTTGTGTATGTGCTGTACCTCTGTAACATATGTGCTTTCTGTATGTGCTGCTAGCTCTGTAACCTGTGTGTTTTGTGTATGTGCTGTACCTCTGTAACTTGTGTGCTTTGTGTATGTGCTGTACCCCTGTAACCTGTATACTTTTTGTATGTGCTGCTAGCTCTGTAACCTGTGTGTTTTGTGTATGTGCCGTACCTCTGTAACTTGTGTGCTTTGTGTATGTGCTGTACCCCTGTAACCTGTGTGCTTTTTGTATGTGCTGCTAGCTTTGTAACCTGTGTGCTTTGTGTGTGTGCTTTACCTCTGTAACCTGTATGCTTTGTGTATGTGCTGTACCTCTGTAACTTGTGTGCTTTGTGTATGTGCTGTACCCCTGTAACCTCTGTGCTTTGTGTGTGTGCTGTACCCCTGTTAACTCTGTGCTTTGCGTATGTGCTGTACCTCTGTAACCTGTGTGCTTTGTGTATGTGCTGTACCCCTGTAAATGGTGTGATTTGTGTATGTGCTGTACCTCTGTAACATGTATGCTTTCTGTATGTGCTGTACCCCTTTAAACTCTGTGCTTTGTGTATTTGCTGTACCCCTGTAACCTGTGTGCTTTGTGTATGTGCTACACCCCTGTCACCTGTGTGCTTTCTGTATGTACTGTACCCCTTTAAACTCTGTGCTTTGTGTATGTGCTGTACCCCTGTCATCTGTGTGTTTTCTGTATGTGCTATACCCCTTTAAACTCTGTGCTTTGTGTATGTGATGTACCCCTGTATTCTGTGTGCTTTGTGTATGTGTTGTACCCCTCTAACCTGTGTGCTTTGTGTATGTGCTGTACCCTTTTATCCTGTGTGCTTTGTGTAAGTGCTGTTACTCTGTAACATACTGTGTGTGCTTTTTGTATGTGCTGCTAGCTCTTTAACATGTGTGCTTTGTGTATGGGCTTTACCTGTGTAACCTGTGTGCTTTGTGTATGTGCTGTACCTCTGTAACCTGTGTGCTTTGTGTATGTGCTGTACCCCTGTAACCTGTGTGCTTTGTGTATGTTCTGTACCCCGGTAAACTCTGTGATTTGTGTATGTGCTGTACCCCTGTAACCTGTGTGATTTGTGTATGTGCTTTCCCCCTTTGTAACCTGTGTGCTTTGTGTATGTGCTGCACTCCTGTAACCTGTGTGCTTTGTGTATGTGCTGTACCTCTGTAACCTGTGTGCTTTGTGTATGTGCTGTACCTCTGTAACCTGTGTGCTTTGTGTATGTGCTGTAGCCCTGTAAACTCTGTGCCTTGTGTATGTGCTTTACCACCATAACCTGTGTGCTTTGTGTATGTGCTGTACGTCAGTTTACAGGTGTACAGCACATACACAAAGCACACAGGTTACAGACGTACAGCACATACACAAAGCACACAGGTTACAGGGGTACAGCACATACACAAAGCACACAGGTTACAGGGGTACAGCACATACACAAAGCACACAGTTTACAGGTGTACAGCACATACACAAAGCACACAGGTTACAGTGTGCTTTGTGTATGTGCTGCTAGCTCTGTAACCTGTGTGCTTTGTGTATCTGCTTTAACTCTCTAACCTGTGTGCTTTGTGTATGTGCTTTACCTCTGGAACCTATGTGCTTTGTGTATGTGCTGTACCCCTTTAAACTCTGTGCTTTGTGTATGTGCTGTACCCCTTTAAACTCTGTGCTTTGTGAATGTGCTGTTCCTCTGTAACCTGTCTGCTTTGTGTATGTGTTGTACCTCTGTAACCTGTGTGCTTTGTGTATGTGCTGTGAGCTCTGTAACCTGTGTGCTTTGTGTATGTGCTGTACCTCTGTAACCTGTGTGCTTTGTGTATGTGTTGTACCCCTGTAAACTGTGTGCTTTGTGTATTTGCTGTTCCTCTGTAACCTGTGGGCTTTGTGTATGTGTTGTACCCCTGTAAGCTGTGTGCTTTGTGTATGTGCTGTACCCCTGTAAGCTGTGTGCTGTGTGTATGTGCTGTACCCCTGTAAGCTGTGTGCTTTGTGTATGTGCTGTACCCCCGTAACCTGTGTGCTTTGTTTATGTGTTGTATCCCTCTAACCTCTCCTGTGTGCTTTGTGTATGTGCTGTACCCCTTTATCCTGTGTGCTTTGTGTAAGTGCTGTACCCTTGTAACCTGTGTGCTTTGTGTAAGTGCTGTACCCCTGTAACCTGTGTGCTTTGTGTATGTGCTGTACCCCAGTAACCTGTGTGCTTTGTGTATGTGCTGTACCTCTGTAACATATGTGCTTTCTGTATGTGCTGCTAGCTCTGTAACCTGTGTGTTTTGTGTATGTGCTGTACCTCTGTAACTTGTGTGCTTTGTGTATGTGCTGTACCCCTGTAACCTGTATACTTTTTGTATGTGCTGCTAGCTCTGTAACCTGTGTGTTTTGTGTATGTGCCGTACCTCTGTAACTTGTGTGCTTTGTGTATGTGCTGTACCCCTGTAACCTGTGTGCTTTTTGTATGTGCTGCTAGCTTTGTAACCTGTGTGCTTTGTGTGTGTGCTTTACCTCTGTAACCTGTATGCTTTGTGTATGTGCTGTACCTCTGTAACTTGTGTGCTTTGTGTATGTGCTGTACCCCTGTAACCTCTGTGCTTTGTGTGTGTGCTGTACCCCTGTTAACTCTGTGCTTTGTGTATGTGCTGTACCTCTGTAACCTGTGTGCTTTGTGTATGTGCTGTACCCCTGTAAATGGTGTGATTTGTGTATGTGCTGTACCTCTGTAACATGTATGCTTTCTGTATGTGCTGTACCCCTTTAAACTCTGTGCTTTGTGTATTTGCTGTACCCCTGTAACCTGTGTGCTTTGTGTATGTGCTACACCCCTGTCACCTGTGTGCTTTCTGTATGTACTGTACCCCTTTAAACTCTGTGCTTTGTGTATGTGCTGTACCCCTGTCATCTGTGTGTTTTCTGTATGTGCTATACCCCTTTAAACTCTGTGCTTTGTGTATGTGATGTACCCCTGTATTATGTGTGCTTTGTGTATGTGTTGTACCCCTCTAACCTGTGTGCTTTGTGTATGTGCTGTACCCTTTTATCCTGTGTGCTTTGTGTAAGTGCTGTTACTCTGTAACATACTGTGTGTACTTTTTGTATGTGCTGCTAGCTCTTTAACATGTGTGCTTTGTTTATGGGCTTTACCTTTGTAACCTGTGTGCTTTGTGTATGTGCTGTACCTCTGTAACCTGTGTGCTTTGTGTATGTGCTGTACCCCTGTAACCTGTGTGCTTTGTGTATGTGCTGTACCCCGGTAAACTCTGTGATTTGTGTATGTGCTGTACCCCTGTAACCTGTGGGATTTGTGTATGTGCTTTCCCCCTTTGTAACCTGTGTGCTTTGTGTATGTGCTGCACTCCTGTAAGCTGTGTGCTTTTTGTATGTGCTGTACTCCTATAACCTGTGTGCTTTGTTTACCTGCTGTACCTCTGTAAGCTGTGTGCTTTGTGTATGTGCTGTACCCCTGTAACTTGTGTGATTTGTGTAGGTGCTGTACATCTGTAAGCTGTGTGATTTGTGGATGTGCTGTACCTCTGTAACCTGTGTGCTTTGCGTATGTGCTGTACCCCTTTAAATTGTGAGCTTTGTGTATGTAGTGTAGCTCTGTAACCTGTGTGCTTTATGTATGTGCTGTACCTCTGTATACTGTGTGGTTTGTGTATGTGCTGTACCTCTGTAAGCTGTGTGCTGTGTGTATGTGCTGTACCTCTGTAAGCTGTGTGCTTTGTGTATTTGCTGTACCTCTGAAAGCTGTGTGATTTCTAAATGTGTTTCTAGCTCTGTAACTTGTGTGTTTAGTGTATGTGCTGTACCCCTGTAACATGTGCGGTTTTTGCATGTGCTGTACCCATGTAACCTGTGTGCTTTGTTGATGTGATATACCTTTGTAACCTGTGTACTTTGTGTATGTGCTGTACCCCTGTAACCTTTGAGATTTGTGTACATGCTGTACCCCTGTAACCTGTGTGCTTTGTGTATATGCTGTACCTCTGTAACCTGTGTGTTTTGTGTATGTGCTGTACCTCTGTATCATGTGTGCTTTGTGTATGTGCTGTACCCCTGTAACCTGTGTGCTTTGTGTATGTGCTGTACCTCTGTAACCAATGAGCTTTGTGTATGTGCTTTATACTTGTACCCTATGTGCTTTGTTTATGTGCTGTACCTCTGTAACCTGTGTGCTTTGTGTATGTGCTGTACCCCTGTAACCTGCGTGATTTGTGTATGTGCTGTACCTCAGTAATCTGTGTTCTTTGTGTATGTGTTGTACCCCTGTTACATGTGCGCTTTGTGTATGTGCTGCACCACTGTAACCTGTGTGATTTGTGTATGTGCTGTACTTCTGTAACCTGTGTTCTTTGTGTATGTGCTGTACCCCTGTTACATGTGCGCTTTGTGTATGTGCTGTACACCTGTAACCTGTGTGCTTTGTGTATGTGCTGTACCTCTGTAACCAATGAGCTTTGTGTATGTGCTTTATACTTGTACCCTATGTGCTTTGTTTATGTGCTGTACCTCTGTAACCTGTGTGCTTTGTGTATGTGCTGTACCCCTGTAACCTGCGTGATTTGTGTATGTGTTGTACCCCTGTTACATGTGTGCTTTGTGTATGTGCTGCACCACTGTAACCTGCGTGATATGTGTATGTGCTGTACCTCAGTAACCTGTGTTCTTTGTGTATGTGTTGTACCCCTGTTACATGTGCGCTTTGTGTATGTGCTGCACCACTGTAACCTGTGTGATTTGTGTATGTGCTGTACTTCTGTAACTTGTGTGCTTTGTGTATGTGCTGTACCCCTGTAACCTGTATACTTTTTGTATGTGCTGCTAGCTCTGTAACCTGTGTGTTTTGTGTATGTGCCGTACCTCTGTAACTTGTGTGCTTTGTGTATGTGCTGTACCCCTGTAACCTGTGTGCTTTTTGTATGTGCTGCTAGCTTTGTAACCTGTGTGCTTTGTGTGTGTGCTTTACCTCTGTAACCTGTATGCTTTGTGTATGTGCTGTACCTCTGTAACTTGTGTGCTTTGTGTATGTGCTGTACCCCTGTAACCTCTGTGCTTTGTGTGTGTGCTGTACCCCTGTTAACTCTGTGCTTTGCGTATGTGCTGTACCTCTGTAACCTGTGTGCTTTGTGTATGTGCTGTACCCCTGTAAATGGTGTGATTTGTGTATGTGCTGTACCTCTGTAACATGTATGCTTTCTGTATGTGCTGTACCCCTTTAAACTCTGTGCTTTGTGTATTTGCTGTACCCCTGTAACCTGTGTGCTTTGTGTATGTGCTACACCCCTGTCACCTGTGTTCTTTCTGTATGTACTGTACCCCTTTAAACTCTGTGCTTTGTGTATGTGCTGTACCCCTGTCATCTGTGTGTTTTCTGTATGTGCTATACCCCTTTAAACTCTGTGCTTTGTGTATGTGATGTACCCCTGTATTCTGTGTGCTTTGTGTATGTGTTGTACCCCTCTAACCTGTGTGCTTTGTGTATGTGCTGTACCCTTTTATCCTGTGTGCTTTGTGTAAGTGCTGTTACTCTGTAACATACTGTGTGTGCTTTTTGTATGTGCTGCTAGCTCTTTAACATGTGTGCTTTGTGTATGTGCTGTAGCCCTGTAAACTCTGTGCCTTGTGTATGTGCTTTACCACCGTAACCTGTGTGCTTTGTGTATGTGCTGTACGTCAGTTTACAGGTGTACAGCACATACACAAAGCACACAGGTTACAGACGTACAGCACATACACAAAGCACACAGGTTACAGGGGTACAGCACATACACAAAGCACACAGGTTACAGGGGTACAGCACATACACAAAGCACACAGTTTACAGGTGTACAGCACATACACAAAGCACACAGGTTACAGTGTGCTTTGTGTATGTGCTGCTAGCTCTGTAACCTGTGTGCTTTGTGTATCTGCTTTAACTCTCTAACCTGTGTGCTTTGTGTATGTGCTTTACCTCTGGAACCTATGTGCTTTGTGTATGTGCTGTACCCCTTTAAACTCTGTGCTTTGTGTATGTGCTGTACCCCTTTAAACTCTGTGCTTTGTGAATGTGCTGTTCCTCTGTAACCTGTCTGCTTTATGTATGTGTTGTACCTCTGTAACCTGTGTGCTTTGTGTATGTGCTGTGAGCTCTGTAACCTGTGTGCTTTGTGTATGTGCTGTACCTCTGTAACCTGTGTGCTTTGTGTATGTGTTGTACCCCTGTAAACTGTGTGCTTTGTGTATTTGCTGTTCCTCTGTAACCTGTGGGCTTTGCGTATGTGTTGTACCCCTGTAACCTGTGTGCTTTGTGTATGTGCTGTACCCCTGTAAGCTGTGTGCTGTGTGTATGTGCTGTACCCCTGTAAGCTGTGAGCTTTGTGTATGTGCTGTACCCCCGTAACCTGTGTGCTTTGTTTATGTGTTGTATCCCTCTAACCTCTCCTGTGTGCTTTGTGTATGTGCTGTACCCCTTTATCCTGTGTGCTTTGTGTAAGTGCTGTACCCTTGTAACCTGTGTGCTTTGTGTAAGTGCTGTACCCCTGTAACCTGTGTGCTTTGTGTATGTGCTGTACCCCAGTAACCTGTGTGCTTTGTGTATGTGCTGTACCTCTGTAACATATGTGCTTTCTGTATGTGCTGCTAGCTCTGTAACCTGTGTGTTTTGTGTATGTGCTGTACCTCTGTAACTTGTGTGCTTTGTGTATGTGCTGTACCCCTGTAACCTGTATACTTTTTGTATGTGCTGCTAGCTCTGTAACCTGTGTGTTTTGTGTATGTGCCGTACCTCTGTAACTTGTGTGCTTTGTGTATGTGCTGTACCCCTGTAACCTGTGTGCTTTTTGTATGTGCTGCTAGCTTTGTAACCTGTGTGCTTTGTGTGTGTGCTTTACCTCTGTAACCTGTATGCTTTGTGTATGTGCTGTACCTCTGTAACTTGTGTGCTTTGTGTATGTGCTGTACCCCTGTAACCTCTGTGCTTTGTGTGTGTGCTGTACCCCTGTTAACTCTGTGCTTTGTGTATGTGCTGTACCTCTGTAACCTGTGTGCTTTGTGTATGTGCTGTACCCCTGTAAATGGTGTGATTTGTGTATGTGCTGTACCTCTGTAACATGTATGCTTTCTGTATGTGCTGTACCCCTTTAAACTCTGTGCTTTGCGTATTTGCTGTACCCCTGTAACCTGTGTGCTTTGTGTATGTGCTACACCCCTGTCACCTGTGTGCTTTCTGTATGTACTGTACCCCTTTAAACTCTGTGCTTTGTGTATGTGCTGTACCCCTGCCATCTGTGTGTTTTCTGTATGTGCTATACACCTTTAAACTCTGTGCTTTGTGTATGTGTTGTACCCCTCTAACCTGTGTGCTTTGTGTATGTGCTGTACCCTTTTATCCTGTGTGCTTTGTGTAAGTGCTGTTACTCTGTAACATACTGTGTGTACTTTTTGTATGTGCTGCTAGCTCTTTAACATGTGTGCTTTGTTTATGGGCTTTACCTTTGTAACCTGTGTGCTTTGTGTATGTGCTGTACCTCTGTAACCTGTGTGCTTTGTGTATGTGCTGTACCCCTGTAACCTGTGTGCTTTGTGTATGTGCTGTACCCCGGTAAACTCTGTGATTTGTGTATGTGCTGTACCCCTGTAACCTGTGGGATTTGTGTATGTGCTTTCCCCCTTTGTAACCTGTGTGCTTTGTGTATGTGCTGCACTCCTGTAAGCTGTGTGCTTTTTGTATGTGCTGTACTCCTATAACCTGTGTGCTTTGTTTACCTGCTGTACCTCTGTAACCTGTGTGCTTCGTGTATGTGCTGTACCCCTGTAACTTGTGTGATTTGTGTAGGTGCTGTACATCTGTAAGCTGTGTGATTTGTGGATGTGCTGTACCTCTGTAACCTGTGTGCTTTGCGTATGTGCTGTACCCCTTTAAATTGTGAGCTTTGTGTATGTAGTGTAGCTCTGTAACCTGTGTGCTTTATGTATGTGCTGTACCTCTGTATACTGTGTGGTTTGTGTATGTGCTGTACCTCTGTAAGCTGTGTGCTGTGTGTATGTGCTGTACCTCTGTAAGCTGTGTGCTTTGTGTATTTGCTGTACCTCTGAAAGCTGTGTGATGTCTAAATGTGTTTCTAGCTCTGTAACTTGTGTGTTTAGTGTATGTGCTGTACCCCTGTAACATGTGCGGTTTTTGCATGTGCTGTACCCATGTAACCTGTGTGCTTTGTTGATGTGATATACCTTTGTAACCTGTGTACTTTGTGTATGTGCTGTACCCCTGTAACCTGTGTGCTTTGTGTATATGCTGTACCTCTGTAACCTGTGTGTTTTGTGTATGTGCTGTACCTCTGTATCATGTGTGCTTTGTGTATGTGCTGTACCCCTGTAACCTGTGTGCTTTGTGTATGTGCTGTACCTCTGTAACCAATGAGCTTTGTGTATGTGCTTTATACTTGTACCCTATGTGCTTTGTTTATGTGCTGTACCTCTGTAACCTGTGTGCTTTGTGTATGTGCTGTACCCCTGTAACCTGCGTGATTTGTGTATGTGCTGTACCTCAGTAATCTGTGTTCTTTGTGTATGTGTTGTACCCCTGTTACATGTGCGCTTTGTGTATGTGCTGCACCACTGTAACCTGTGTGATTTGTGTATGTGCTGTACTTCTGTAACCTGTGTTCTTTGTGTATGTGCTGTACCCCTGTTACATGTGCGCTTTGTGTATGTGCTGTACACCTGTAACCTGTGTGCTTTGTGTATGTGCTGTACCTCTGTAACCAATGAGCTTTGTGTATGTTCTTTATACTTGTACCCTATGTGCTTTGTTTATGTGCTGTACCTCTGTAACCTGTGTGCTTTGTGTATGTGCTGTACCCCTGTAACCTGCGTGATTTGTGTATGTGTTGTACCCCTGTTACATGTGTGCTTTGTGTATGTGCTGCACCACTGTAACCTGCGTGATATGTGTATGTGCTGTACCTCAGTAACCTGTGTTCTTTGTGTATGTGTTGTACCCCTGTTACATGTGCGCTTTGTGTATGTGCTGCACCACTGTAACCTGTGTGATTTGTGTATGTGCTGTACTTCTGTAACCTGTGTTCTTTGTGTATGTGCTATACCCCTGTTACATGTGCGCTTTGTGTATGTGCTGTACCTCTTTAACCTGTGTATTTTGAGTATAGGCTGTACCCCTGTATCCTGTGTGCTTTGTGTAGGCGCTGTACCTCTGTAAACAATGTGCTTTGAATATGTGCTGTACCTCTGTAACCTGTGTGCCTTATGTATGTGCTGTACCCCTGTATCTTGTGTGATTTATGTATGTGCAGGACCTCTGTATCCTGTGTGATTTGTGTATGTGCAGTACTCCTGTAACATGTGTGGTTTGTATATGTGCTGTACCCCTTTATACTGTGTGATTTGTGTATGTGCTGTATGCCTCTAACCTGTGTGGTTTGTGTATGTGCTGTTCCGCTTTATTCTGTGTGCTTTGTGTATGTGCTGTACCCCCCCTAACCTGTGTGTTTTGTGTATGTGCTATACCCCTTTATCCTGTGTGCTTTGTGTATGTGCTGTACCCCCCTAACCTGTGTGTTTTGTGTATGTGCTGTACCCCTCTAACCTGTGTGTTTTGTGTATGTGCTGCACCTCTGTAACCTGTGTGCTTTGTGTATGTGCTGTACCTCTATAACCTGTGTGCTTTGTGTATGTGCTGTACCTCTATAACCTGTGTTCTTTGTGTGTGTGTTGTACCCCTCTAACCTGCGTGCTTGTGTATGTGCTGTGAGCTCTGTAACCTGTGTGCTTTTTGTATGTGCTGTACCTCTGTAACCTGTGTGCTTTGTGTATGTGCTGTACCCCTGTAATCTGTGTGCTTTGTGTATGTGCTGTACCCCTGTAAACTCTGTGCCTTGTGTACCGCCTTAACCTGTGTGCTTTTTGTATGTGCTGTACCTCTATAACCTGTGTGCTTTGTGTATGTGCTGTACCTCTATAACCTGTGTTCTTTGTGTGTGTGTTGTACCCCTCTAACCTGCGTGCTTGTGTATGTGCTGTGAGCTCTGTAACCTGTGTGCTTTGTGTATGTGCTGTACCTCTATAACCTGTGTGCTTTGTGTATGTGCTGTACCTCTATAACCTGTGTTCTTTGTGTGTGTGTTGTACCCCTCTAACCTGCGTGCTTGTGTATGTGCTGTGAGCTCTGTAACCTGTGTGCTTTTTGTATGTGCTGTACCTCTGTAACCTGTGTGCTTTGTGTATGTGCTGTACCCCTGTAATCTGTGTGCTTTGTGTATGTGCTGTACCCCTGTAAACTCTGTGCCTTGTGTACCGCCTTAACCTGTGTGCTTTGTGTATGTGCTGCACCACTGTAACCTGTGTGATTTGTGTATGTGCTGTACCTCTGTAACCTGTGTTCTTTGTGTATGTGCTGTACCCCTGTTACATGTGCGCTTTGTGTATGTGCTGTACCTCTGTAACCTGTGTGCTTTGTGTATGTGCTTTACCTCTGTAACCTGTGTGCTTTGTGTATGTGCTGTACATCTGTAACCTGTGTGCTTTGTGTATGTGCTGTACCTCTTTAACCTGTGTATTTTGTGTATAGGCTTTACCCCTGTATCCTGTGTGCTTTGTGTAGGCGCTGTACCTCTGTAAATGATGTGCTTTGAATATGTGCTGTACCTCTGTAACCTGTGTGCCTTATGTATGTGCTGTACCCCTGTATCTTGTGTGATTTATGTATGTGCAGGACCTCTGTATCCTGTGTGATTTGTGTATGTGCAGTACTCCTGTAACATGTGTGGTTTGTATATGTGCTGTATCCCTTTATACTGTGTGCATTGTGTATGTGCTGTATGCCTCTAACCTGTGTGGTTTGTGTATGTGCTGTTCCGCTTTATTCTCTGTGCTTTGTGTATGTGCTGTACCCCCCCTAACCTGTGTGTTTTGTGTATGTGCTATACCCCTTTATCTGTGTGCTTTGTGTATGTGCTGTACCCCCCTAACCTGTGTGTTTTGTGTATGTGCTGTACCCCTCTAACCTGTGTGTTTTGTGTATGTGCTGTACCCCTCTAACCTGTGTGAATTGTGTATCTGCTGCACCTCTGTAACCTGTGTGCTTTGTGTATGTGCTGTACCTCTATAACCTGTGTGCTTTGTGTATGTGTTGTACCTCTATAACCTGTGTGCTTTGTGTATGTGTTGTACCCCTCTAACCTGTGTGCTTGTGTATGTGCTGTGAGCTTTGTGACCTGTGTGCTTTGTGTATGTGCTGTACCTCTGTAACCTGTGTGCTTTGTGTATGTGCTGTACCCCTGTAATCTGTGTGCTTTGTGTATGTGCTGTACCCCTGTAAACTCTGTGCCTTGTGTACCGCCGTAACCTGTGTGCTTTGTGTATGTGCTGTACCTCTGTAACCTGTGTGCTTTGTGTATGTGCTGTACACCTGTAAACTGTGTGCTTTGTGTATGTGCTGCTAGCTCTGTAACCTGTGTGCTTTGTGTATCTGCTTTAACTCTGTAACCTGTGTGCTTTGTGTATGTGCTGTACCTCTGTAACCTGTGTGCTTTGTGTATGTGCTGCTAGCTCTGTAACCTGTGTGCTTTGTGTATCTGCTTTAACTCTGTAACCTGTGTGCTTTGTGTATGTGCTGCTAGCTCTGTAACCTGTGTGCTTTGTGTATGTGCTGCTAACTCTGTAACCTGTGTGCTTTGTGTATGTGCTTTACCTCTGGAACCTATGTGCTTTGTGAATGTGCTGTTCCTCTGTAACCTGTCTGCTTTGTGTATGTACTGTACCTCTGTAACCTGTTCTTTGTGTATGTGCTGTACCCCTGTAACCTGTGTGCTTTGTGTATGTGCTGTTCCTCTCTAACCTTTGTGCTTTGTGTGTCCGCTGTACCTCTGTAACCTGTGTGCTTTGTGTATGTGCTGTACCTCTGTAACCTGTGTGCTTTGTGTATGTGCTGTACCCCTGTAAACTGTGTGCTTTGTGTATTTGCTGTTCCTCTGTAACCTGTGTGCTTTGTGTATGTGTTGTACCCCTGTAACCTGTGTGCTGTGTGTATGTGCTGTACCCCTGTAAGCTGTGTGCTTTGTGTATGTGCTGTACCTCTGTAAACTGTGTGCTTTGCGTATGTGCTGTACCCCCGTAACCTGTGTGCATTGTGTATGTGCTAAACCCTTTATCCTGTGTGCTTTGTGTATGTGCTATACCCCTGTATCCTGTGTGCTTTGTTTATGTGTTCTATCCCTCTAACCTTTCCTGTGTGCTTTGTGTTTGCGCTGTACACCTTTATCCTGTGTGCTTTGTGTATGTGCTGTACCCTTGTAACCTGTGTGCTTTGTGTATGTGTTGTACCTCTGTAACATATGTGCTTTTTGTATGTGCTGCTAGCTCTGTAACCTGTGTGTTTCGTGTATGTGCTGAACCTCTGTAACTTGTGTGCTTTGTGTATGTGCTGTACCCCTGTAACCTGTGTACTTTTTGTATGTGCTGCTAGCTCTGTAACCTGTGTGTTTTGTGTATGTGCTGTACCTCTGTAACTTGTGTGTTTTGTGTATGTGCTATACCCCTGTAACCTGTGTGCTTTTTGTATGTGCTGCTAGCTTTGTAACCTGTGTGCTTTGTGTATGTGCTTTACCTCTGTAACCTGTATGCTTTGTGTATGTGCTGTACCTCTGTAACCTGTGTGCTTTGTGTATGTGCTGTACCCCTGTAAATGGTGTGATTTGTGTATGTTCTGTACCCCTGTAACCTGTGTGCTTTGTGTATGTGCTGTACCTCTGTAACATGTGTGCTTTGTGTATGTGCTGTACCTCTGTAACATATGTGCTTTCTGTATGTGCTGCTAGCTCTGTAACCTGTGTGCTTTGCGTATGTGCGGTACCCCTGTAACCTGTGTACTTTTTGTATGTGCTGCTAGCTCTGTAACCTGTGTGTTTTGTGTATGTGCTGTACCTCTGTAACTTGTGTGCTTTGTGTATGTGCTGTACTCCTGTAACCTGTGTGCTTTGTGTATGTGCTGTACCCCTGTCAATGGTGTGATTTGTGTATGTTCTGTACCCCTGTAACCTGTGTGCTTTGTGTATGTGCTGTACCTCTGTAACATGTGTGCTTTGTGTATGTGCTGTACCCCTTTAAACTCTGTGCTTTGTGTATGTGCTGTACCCCTGTAACCTGTGTGCTTTGTGTATGTGCTGTACCCCTGTCACCTGTGTGCTTTCTGTATGTGCTGTACCCCTTTAAACTCTGTGCTTTGTGTATGTGATGTACCCCTGTATTCTGTGTGCTTTGTGTATGTGTTGTACCCCTCTAACCTGTGTGCTTTGTGTATGTGCTGTACCCTTTTATCCTGTGTGCTTTGTGTAAGTGCTGTAACTCTGTAACATACTGTATGTGCTTTTTGTATGTGCTGCTAGCTCTTTAACATGTGTGCTTTGTGTATGTGCTTTACCTGTGTGCTTTGTGTATGTGCTGTACCTCTGTAACCTGTGTGCTTTGTGTATGTGCTGTACCCCTGTAACCTTTGTGCTTTGTGTTGGTGCTGTACCCCTGTAAACTCTGTGCTTTGTGTATGTGCTGTACCTCTGTAACCTGTGTGCTTTGTGTATGTGCTGTACCCCTTTAAACTCTGTGATTTGTGTATGTGCTGTACCCCTGTAATCTGTGTGATTTGTGTATGTGCTTTCCCCCTTTGTAACCTGTGTGCTTTGTGTATGTGCTGCACTCCTGTAAGCTGTGTGCTTTGTGTATGTGCTGTACTCCTGTGACCTGTGTGCTTTGTTTACCTGCTGTACCTCTGTAACCTGTGTGCTTTGTATATGTGCTACACCCCTGTAACCTGTGTGCCTTGTGTATGTGCTGTACCTCTGTAATCTGTGTGCTTTGTGTATGTGCTGTACCCCTGTA
This sequence comes from Bombina bombina, assembly GCF_027579735.1. NCBI lineage: Eukaryota > Metazoa > Chordata > Amphibia > Anura > Bombinatoridae > Bombina > Bombina bombina. Next base: position 866,001,564 of record NC_069501.1, on the reverse strand, counting down.
TCCTGTGTGCTTTGTGTATGTGCTGTACCTCTGTAATCTGTGTGCTTTGTGCTGTACCCCTGTATCCTGTGTGCTTTGTGTATTTGCTCTACTTCTGTAACCTGTGTTCTTTGTGTATGTGCTGCATTTCTGTAACCTGTGTGCTTTGTGTGTCCTCTGTACCTTTGTAACCTGTGTGCTTTGTGTATGTACTACATCTCCGTAACCTGTGTGCTTTGTGTGTCCGCTGTGCCTCTATAACCTATTTGCTTTGTATATGTGCTGTACCTCTCTAACCTGTGTGCTTAGACAGTGGAGGGCAGAATAGCCCGTAACAAACATAAGAATTAAGGCCCTTAGCAGTGTGCTGCTGTGAAGTAGCAACAATGTTGCATTAGTGTGGGTGGGGATTTAGCTTACCTATAAGATGCTAGGTTACAGTCCCCAGACCCCAGCTCGTCTTCACAGCTTGCAGGATCTGTCATTCTGTCTGATACCAGTCTGCTGCAGCATGGATCCTTCAGCCGGAGTACCTGTGAGGATTAAAGAGTTGGATGAGCTGATGACTGGGGACGTCGTACTTCCATCACCCCAAGACCCGGTGAGTCGTGCCCCGTTCTCTTCCTCTTTATTCCCTGGGGTCTGTGTGGTCCCCCCATCAGGTCCCTCCATCTGCTGTCCCTCCATCTTGCCCTCCTCCCCTTGATTCCCCTGTGGTTGGATCCGGGGTTATTGTCCCTTCTTCCCATATTTTGCCTCCTAATGTGTCAGTGGCTGGGGCTAGTTGGAGCATTGTGGCCTTACCTTTGCCGTCTGTTACCTTATCCGTCAATGCGGTATCCGCTGCGGTCGCACTCCTTCAGTCCTTGGCATCGGTTCTGGCGGGCGGTAGTCTTCCCTCGGCGGGCGGGGGCTTCAGCTCTCCTCTCCCATCTCCGGCTCATCGGTCGTTGTCTGCGGCGCGGCACTCTTCATCCATGCGGGCGGCCATGTCCGCTTTGGATGACGTCACTTCCGGTTTTGTTTTTTCCAGTGACGTCACTTCCGGTGACGTCACTTCTGGTTTGGCCATTCAGGATCAGGCAGCAAAGCAGGCTGCATTGTCCTCGTCTCTGGGGTTCTCAGGTAAGAGAGGAGTGCCTCAGGGGGGGCAAGGTCCGCATGGGGTGCTCAGCTCACCACTGGGGATCAGTGCTCATGTGGGGGCAATGTGATTGGTACTTTAGGAGGCCAAGACCTGGAGCCACACAGGGACATTTTGCAGGGTGGAGAGTCTCAAGTAGGGGCCATTACTGGCGATCATGAGCAGGCCGCAGGCCTAACAGGGAATGCGCCAATCGCGATGGACACTTTAGGGCATCAGCCATTGTCTAGTCAGGCGGTGGGCAAGTAGCGAGCTGGTAGTAATTCACGGCTTATTAGGAGCCGTGCGGCCTCATCAAGATCCTCAGCGGGGTCCTCTAAAGGCGTCACTACTAGGGCTTCTTTTAAGAAAGCCCCTAGTGTTACGCCCAGTTTATGCCAAGGGGTTTCAACGAGTGCAGAGCAGGGTTCTGGCAGGAAGGTTCAGTTTGGTAATATGGTGTTGGATGTGCATGTGGGCAGAGTGTCTGAAAGTATGGAGTCTGCATGTGGCGCAGGGTGCAGGAGTGTTAGCCCAGGGGGAGTTGATGCCTTTGTTGATTGGCCTTTGTCCTCCACCAAGTGTACTCCTCTCTCTCATTTTTCATTTCAGGATACCATGGAGTCTCAGAGTGAGTTTGTAGCCGTGCAGTCCTGTCCAGTTGGTCGTGGTGAGGAGGAGCAGAGCCGTGAGCAGCCATCAACTTCCTCTGATCCCCTGCCTGTGCAGCGTCCTCTGGGAACTGGTAAGGATAGGGGCTTTAGTTCATCTTCTGATGATTCTGGGTTTGAAAGTGATAGATCACTGGGGTTGGAGGCCAAGGGTCAGAAGAGAATGTATAAGATGATGAAAGGGTTAGTTGAGGAAAGAAAGGCCATAGGTCTCCCCGTCCCAGATGGAGCCCCGTGTTCTGTTGCCAATACCTACCACGTCAGCGGGGGTTGCTAGCCCTGAGGCGACAACTAGATGTAAGGCGGCTATGTATGGGGACACGGATCCATGGCCCTTATGAGCATCTCAAAACTAAAATGGTTAGGCGGATCCAGGAAGGTAAATATGTCCACATGTTCTAACTCTCGGGCCCCAAGAAGTTAAAACGGCCTGATTCGTTTGATGAGTGGCGTAAATGTTTTTGGTTGTATGCATTGTGCTATATCACTAAATTTCCTGATCAGGCATTGGATATTCTGAAATATCAGGATTCCATTGAAACCATTTATGAACGATATAAGGAAGGGGCGGGTGTGACTATGATGTGGCGTTTCACAGGACGATGGTTGGTAACCCTCTCTTGTCTTTCAGTGACATAGACTCATGGCTATGGGCGCAGTTATGGCCTGAAAAGCAGGTCATACCTGGGCAGGTCCCCATCGGACCTTCTGGCACCTGAGCCCCCCAGGGTTCTTGATGGCGGCCCATGGGGGTTTGCTGGCGATTCCAGGATAAGCTCTGCGCTAGGGGTACGGCATGTGCATTCTGTGATGCTTGTAAGCACTGTGGGGGTGGCCACTCGGGCTCCGAGTCCACCAGATCCCAGGATGCCATTTTCTCCAAGGAGCTTCCGGGTCTGGGCCCCAAGCCTTTTGCTGCTGGAAAGGGCGGCTACTCCACTGAGGGTAGCCATAATTGAGAAATGGCTGCTGCTTTATCCTGATAAAGGGGCCACCAATTTACCTTGCGTCAGTCACTGATGGGGATTTACTATCCCCATCGGCTCTGCAGTCGTGGGTTCCTCTGTTCGCAGGAATCTGAAGTCCGCGTATCAATTTCCCAGCGTAGTGAGGGAGAAACTGAGCAAAGAGATAGCTTTGGGATGCATGACAGGCCCGTTTGGGAAGATTCCGATTCTGGGGTTGGTTATCTCCATTTAGGGGTCATTCCAAAGAAGGAGCTGGGTAAGTTTTGGCACATTCAGCACCTTTCCTTTCCAAAGGGGCGGTCGGTTAACAATGCTATCTCTCAATTCATTACCAGTCCTTCGACGGCGTGCTTACGCTGGTCCATAGGGTGGGGGCAGGGGCCTTTTTGGTGAAACTCGATGTGGAATCCGTGTTTCGGCTCCTTCCCATTCACCCCTCCTCCTTTTGCTCATGGGGTGTTGGTTTGAGGGGAAGTATTTCATAGATAAATGCTTGCCTATGAGTTGCTCCATGTCCTGTGCCTACTTTGAAGCTTTCAGTAGTTTCTTGCACTAGGCCATCACGGTGGTTGCTGGTTTCGATGGCCTGGCACACTAATTGGATGACTTTTTGCTCATAGGGTGAGCCGGATCTGCTGAATGAGCTTTCTTGATGAAGGTCACTAGAATCCTGCTGGCCAGAATGGGAGTCCCTTTGGCTGAGGACAAGACCCAAGGTCCTTGTACGTGCCTCACTTTTCTGGGCATTGAAATCAACTTGGCAGAAAGGCAGTGTCATTTGCCGCAAGATAAAATTGCCCGCTTGCTGGGGTTTGTACTGTCTATGAAATCGGAGCCTTACAGGTCCGTAAAGGACCTTCAGACCCTATTGGGCCTACTGAATTTCGACGGCAGGATTATTCCTATGGGTAGGATTTTCTGAGCCATTTTAATGGTATCTGCCTGTGGCGGAAAGCTGTTCCTTCCAACTCAGTGATTCAATTGTTCACAGACGTGGCAGGGTCCCACGGGTACAGTGCCTTTTTGTCTGGTCAATGGAATGCTGGCCCATGGCCTTGCTCGTGGGTTGACAGGGGGCTGGTTCGGAATCTGTGCCTTTTGGAGCTTTTCCCCATCATAGTGGCCCTCAAGGTTTGGGGCGAATACTTAAGGCTTCTGGTGCTAAGGTGTCTGCACCTGAACATTGTGTTTCATGCAAAGCATGTCCCTGGCGTCCAGAATAGGATTGCTGATGCATTTTCTTATTTTCAATGGGAAGCCTTCTACACGTTAGTTCCTCAAGCAGATACTAACGGATCCCTTTGTCCTGATTATCTATGGCAGGTAGCGCTGGATGGGGACCTTTGATTGGGATGATCCATTCTTTGCTTTCCCCTTCTACCTGGAACACTTATGTGAAGCACTAGACTGAGTGGATCGCTTTCTGTGATAGGATGGGCTGACCATCTTGCGATGGCAACCAATGGGGTCTTCTAGAGTGGATCACTGAGCTCAAAGGTAAAGGGATATCTAAAGGAGCGGTCAGTTCTCGACTGATCGCCGTGTCCTTCTTCTGTAAGCTATATGGCCTCGCTGACTCTTCTAAGACTTTCCTGGTTAGGCAGGTATTGAGGGGTTGGGAGCATATGGTGCCCAGAACAAAGGATGTTAGGGAACCCGTCACTATTGAGTGATTGGTTGTCCTTTGTCATGCTTTGCCTGCAGTGTGTTCTTCTGCCTATAAGGCGGCTCTGCTCTCAGCTGCCTTCATATTGACTTTTCACGGGGCACTCAGGGTGGGGGAATTGGTCCCCCCTCGAGGAACAAGCATGGAAGTCTTCAGGCCTCTCATGTCGAGAACAACGAGTCATCTATTCTTGTACTTCTTCCCAGATCGAAGACCGACCATGAAGGGAGAGGAGTTTGGATGTCTTTACCGGCCCACGAGGGCTCAGCTTGTTGCCCAGTCAGGCTCCTTAGGACTTACATGGACGGACATCCGGAGGGTCTGTCACAATTCCTTGTTCACGGGGATGGTTCCCCGTTGATAAGATTCCAATTCCAGAGAGTCCTGAGCTGGGTGGCATCTAGAGTGGGCCTTGACCCGAGGGTCATTTCTCCTCACTCATTCAGGGTGGGAGCGGCTACCACCGCTGTGGGTTTGGGTTGGTCTGCTGACCACATTAAATCACTGGGGAGATGGAGGTCTATGAGATACCTATTGTACGTTAGGCCTTTAACTGTGTGAATGTTTGTTTCAACTTGCAATGTTCCCTGCTTAACTGTTGTTTCTTTGCAGGGCCAAGGGACGATCCATTGAGAGTGTGGATCACGGGTCACTCCTACATCCATTGGGCGGTGCTGAGAGCAATTGCGAGACCTGATGAGCAGTGGATCACTGAGCTCAAAGGTAATGAGGTATCTGAAGGAGCGGTCAGTTCTCAACTGACTGCCGTATCCTTCTTCTGTAAGCTATATGGCCTCGCTGACTCTTCTAAGACTTTCCTGGTTAGGCAGGTATTGAGGGGTTGGGAGCGTATGGTGCCCAGAACAAAGGATGTTAGGGTAGCTGTCACTATCGAGCGATTGGTTGTCCTGTGTCACGCTTTGCCTGCAGTGTGTTCTTTTGCCTATGAAGTGGCTCTGTTCTCAGCCGCCTTCGCGTTGGCTTTTCATGGGGCACTCAGGGTGGGGGAATTGGTCCCCCCCTCGAGGAACAAGCCTGGAGGTCTTCAGACCTCTCATGTCGAGAACGACGAGTCGTCTATTCTTGTACTTCTTCCCAGATCGAAGACCGACCATGAAGGGAGAGGAGTTTGGATGTCTTTACTGGCCCACGAGGGCTCAGCTTGTTGCCCAGTCAGGCTCCTTAGGACTTACATGGACGTGTGTCCGGAGGGTCCATCACAATTCCTTGTTCACGGGGATGGTTCCCCGTTGACAAGATTCCGTTTCCAGAGAGTCCTGAACTGGGTGGCATCTAGAGTGGGTCTTGACCCGAGGGTCATTGCTCCTCACTCATTTTTAAAAAACCCACTAAAAAAAAAGCCTATCACTAAACCCCAAAGATAGTACTTACCAAACTTGAATCCAACTCCTTTGTAATTGCCAGCTGCTGTGCTCCTCTTCTATGTCTGCGGCAGTGGTCTTCTATCTTCATCCTGGTGATGGAAGCAGCGGAGGACTTCTATTTTTATCTCGGCTCTTCTATCTTTATCCATCTTCTTTTCTTCTTATCTTCTGACTTTCTGTCTGACATCCTCTTGATGCTATCACCTGCTACACACTGAATTTTGCATGCAAAGTAACCTCTTTATATAGGGATACTCTTGCATTCCTATTGGCTGATTTTCATCATAAGAAGAACAGAAGATGGATGAATATAGAAGACCACCTCCACCAAGAATCAAATAGAAGACTTCCAATGCTACCAATGCCAGGATGAAGATAGAAGACCACCACTGGGAGGAAGATAGAAGAAAAAAGACAAGAATGCTAGGTTTATTAGACCTGAGCCGTAGGGTACAGAGTATTGCTACCTATTACCTAAAGCATTTTGGGCATGCGTACATGCGCCAGGATAGAAGAGGATCACCACAGTTGGTGATCATTTAGGAGCTTGCTTTAAGTTTCGTGAGTACTTTTTGTGATAGGCTTTTTTGGATGTTTTTTTTTTTTTTTAAAGAATAGGATTTAATGTTATTTTCATTTGGACAGCAAAAGAGCTTTAGGCCTCTGCTCTACCAAATATCCTTCTATGGTCAATGCCCAACCAAATGACCTTTAGAAGGCAATTTTTAGAGTAGGTTTCTTTTACATATCTTTTTTATAGGGGGGTAAGGGGTTAAGTGTATTGTATAATAGGCTTGCTTTTTTTTCTTTCAAAAAGAGCTAAATCAGTTTAGAGCATTGCCCTACAAAAGCCTTTCTAAAGGGCTATTGCTATAGTTTATTTTAGTATTATTATTATTATTATTATTTTTAAGTGGAGCTTTATTTTTAGAATAAGCTTAACTGGATTTTTTATTTTTGGTTATTTGTTTGTTTCTTTTCTACAGTAGAATGTTAGCTTAAATTTCTGAAATGTTAGTTTATTTTCTGTAATGTTAGTTTGTTTTTGTTGATTTAGGGGGTGTTAGGTTAGGGATTTTAACTGGTGAAGTGATTAGAGGTTAGTGGGTAATTTGCAATGGGGTTGTGGTGGTTTAGGGGTTATTAGTGTAGGGGGTGTGGCGGTTTAGGGGTTAATAATGTAGCGGGTGCTTAGCGATGTGGGTCTGATGGTTTAGGGGTTAATAGTGTAGTGGGGTCTTTGCGGTGGGCTATGTGGTAGTTTAGGTGTTAATAATGTAGTGGGGACTTTGTGTTGGGCCATGTGGCGGTTGTCACAGTTTTAGTTATTTTAGCTGTTGGAAGTTATATAATGAATCAGGACTTTAAGTTCAGACTGTCAGCTTTAATTTGAGGGTATTTACTTCCAAATTGGGTGAATGGTTTAGGAATTACATTATGTTTTATATGTAGGTAGATGTATCATTGTCAAAGTCTACAATTAAGAGAAGACTCTGAAAGTAAATAAAGAGGGCTTACCACAAGGTGCAATCCAGTTGTAAGCCACAAGAATAGGAAGGAGAGATACAACTTTGCCAGAAATAATATAAAAAAGCTTGCTGATTTCTGGAAAAATATTCTTTGGACAGATGAAACCAAGATCAACCTGTACGAGAATGATGGGAAGAGAAGTGTATGGAGAAGAGAAGGAGCAGTTCATGATCCGAAGCATACCACATCATCAGTGAAACATGGTGGAGGTAGTGTTAAGGCATAGGCATGTATGGCTGCTAAAGAACTGGGCCACTGGTGCTGACAGAAGCAGCAGGTTTTTAACTGTATAGGGCAATACTATCTGCTCAGATTCAGCCAAGTGCTTTAAAACTGATAGGATGGTGCTTCACAGCACAGATGAACAATGATCCAAGAACTTTTCAAGGCAAAGAAGAACATTATAGAATAGCAGAGTCAGTTACCTGACCTCAACCAAATTAAATATTCAATTTGCTTGCTGAAGACAAAACTGAAGGCTGGAACATATAAAAACAAGCAGCAACTTAAAGGGGCTGTCTACTCCAGAATTTAGTGTTTAAAAAGATAACTAATTTTTATTACCCATTCCCTAGTTTTGCATAATCAACACTGTTATATTAATAAAAAACATTACCTCTGTGGTTACCTTGCATCTAAGCCTCTGCAGACTGCCACCTTATCAAAGTTATTTGACAGACTTACATTTCAGCCAATCAGTGCTGACTCATAAATAACTCCACGGGAGTGCGCACAATGTTATTTATATGGCACACGTGAACTAGCACTGTCTAGCTGTAAAAACTGTCAAAATGCACTGAGATAAGAGGCGGCCTTCAAGGATTTAGGAATTAGCATATGAGCTTACCTAAGTTTTGCTGTCATCAAAGAATACCAAGAGAACAAAGCAAATTTGATGATAAAAATAAACTGGACAGCTATTTAAAATCGCATGCCCTAACTGAATCATAAAAATTTAATTTTGACTAGACTGTCACTTTAGACAGCTGCAGTAAAGGCCTACCATCATTACAGAGAAAACCCAGAACCTGGTGAATGATGTCCATGGGTAATTCACTACAAAAGATTTACAACTAATTGTTAAGAAGGATAGTTTTATTTAATATTATGTTAGTTTGTCCAATTAATTTGAGCCCCTAATCATGGGGAAACTATATATTAAAATTGGTGTGACTATTAACAGTTCATACAATATTTTTGTTAAGCGCTTTGAATTAAAGCTGAAAGTGTGCCCTTCAATCACATCTTAATTGCTTAAATTAAAATCCATTGTAGTGGCCTACAGAGCTGAAATTGTGAAAAGTGTGCCACTGTCCAAATACTTATGGCCCTAACTGTAATCTTGTCTGAGACTGAACCTGTTCTACATAAATGTACCACCATGGGGAAGTAGTGTTGTATTAATCTACTGTTGGATAACTGCAAAATTGGGCTGTAAATAGCAGATTAGTGTCAGTTATTGCAGTTGGGTTTCAATATGGTGCCCTGTAACTTATTTTTTAATCTAGCTGTACCATTCTAATACGCTGCCCTCCGGCCACCAACTTCAAAACTAATATTTTTTTGTGAGCTAACGGTTTGAACTGTTCAATCCATTAGCCCACAAAAATATGAGTTTTGAAGTGGGCGGCTGGAGCGCAGGGTATTAGAATGGCACGGCTAGATTAAAAAGTAAATTGCATTACATTTTCATTTGAAGTGATCAATTAAAATCCCTCTAAAATATTGCTTAGATTTTGAACCTGATTCTAAAACATGTAAAGTTTACTATAAATTTTACCTTTTTTTCTTAAAATTAAAGGAGTGCTTTTAGATATCTCAGCTCTATCCTACTCTGGTGATGACCTAATTTATTTACAACTGCTGAATCCTGGTCTTCCTTGGTTGAGTAGAATATTGAAAATTTTTAGAATGTACCTTTTGTTATCTACTGACATATGTCATATCTTTTGAATCACAGAAGCTCTTGCAGATCTGAAGCTTAATGTGTACGGTTATAAAGAAACCAACCGTATGGTTCAAACACTGGCTAGAAGCCAGTTCTTAATATTTAATGTTCTTTATAAGTATTATGTGTTATTTGAGATTCTCAAACAAAAGAGGTCTGGTAAGGAAAATTCACCCGCCCCAGAATACTATGTGTAAAATGATTTTCCTTCCAACTTTCAACATAGCCCATAGTTTTGGTTAAGATCAATTCAGTCAAGAAAGGAAGAGAAAGATCTGTAAAATTCGTCACAACAGTTTGCCTACCAAGGTGTTCCAGTTGGTAAAAGATTGCCTCACTACTGAAACACCTGCTCATCCTCAGTCAAAGATTCCTGGGTATTGGATGTCACATCATGTATGTAGTCGGATTTAAAAATGAAAATTGTATGTTAGTTCTTTCTTGCAAAGTTCTGAAGCCTTCCTTCCTATAAATATCTCAGAAATAAGACCTGCAAGACTTGCACTTCAACATTTTTCTTCTCCTTTGATTGGAAATTAGTCAAAACCAACCACAAGAGTTTCATACCTCAAGTCCCAGGAAGAAACATCAATTATATTTTGTGTAGGGCCCAAAATCATCTAACAGCAGTACATCTACTAACTCAAAATCAGCACGCAGGTTACCTCAGCAGACATCAAGTGGATTCTATGGAGTGGCAGTTGCATTCCATACTCTTTCACAATGTATTGTAAATTAAGGAATTTTGTAGAAAAAATAAATAGCACTACTCCAATGGTGAATGTGGAAAATACCCTATTAAATTGTAATTAATTCAACATATAATTATGATAATTATATAAATAATAGTTAATCTCAGGGTACAGGTGCTGTGTGCTAGATATACTATTTTGCAATTTTATCAGTACAAGACTGATAAGATAAGATACATTTGTTTGTGTCATCTTAGAATTGACAATATTTTTATATTTAATAGAGCTGTAATTGCAAAGAAGCATCAGCATCTACTAATTGCATTTAGCAGTTATTTTCAGTAACTTTTGAGCTCTCATTACACTGAATGACCATGGATTAACACTTACATCCTTGGCCATTTAAAGGGATAGAACCTTCTCCCATCCTATGCTTCCCTTACTTACCGGAGTACTAATCCTAACATCCAGCAGTTTCCTTGTGTTTTTAATGTGTTTCACTTTTTTTAACTGCTTTAATAAAATTTATACTTTAACTTAAATTCTGCCTATTTAAACCTTTTCTATTTCAAGCCATTTGGAAAGTGAGTGCTTTAAGTTCTACACCAACATCAATCTTGTACTGATAAAATTGAAAATTAAAGTTGAGGAATCTCTAGATAGAATGTATGCCATCTAATACTGATTGCTAAATTATTTTCAATTGATTTCCTTACATAAGCGTCTTAGGAGTGGATGCACACAGGCAACCCTTCTAGTCTAAATTTTCTCTGACTTATGTAATGCCCCATCTGCTTTGCAGAATACATCAGGAAAAGCTTAATGTTATTGCAATAATTTTATATTGGCTGAGAAGGCCATGGTTCTTGTTACTGATGAGACTGGGAATAGAACCTCCATGATTTTTTTCAGTATTTCTGTGAGTCTTTACTTGCAATCGGCTCTTGCATCTGAATCCACTGAAACTCCAATTGGTGACCTGACTGTTGAATGGGCACGGTTACAACAACTGAAGATTTTACATCATCCATACTATGCTTCAAGTATACAAATCTTCTACATATGTTGTTAACTGCAGAATCTGGAATACATTTTCTGTTTGGATACCTGCTCATATCTTATCAACTAAACTAAAGTTTCCAATCCACAATTCCTTTACGATGGATTCTTTCAAGGTATTATCTTTTGTATTTTTTTAAATAATATTTCTTTTGTTGAGGTTTTTTAGCAAAAATGACATTACAAGTATAGTTTGCCACAACTCCATATAAACGGGTATTGGAACAAACCTTGTACCCTAATGAAAACATACAAATATAGTCGCAGAATATAACAATATAGATACAACAAGAAAAACATCATATAATGACAGATAAACCAAGGCATGGAGGGGCAGGTATAACTGAAACCTCCTTTTATATATTTATGGGAACCTCCTAAAATATTGATAGGCCACTCTTGGACCCATATGTAACACCTAGTATTGATGGAGGTTAACTAGAATGAACTTTAATGATATAGAGCCACTTTTAGGCCTGAATACTTAATACACTTAATGTAAAGTGATTTATGATAGACAATTAAAAAACATTAGAGTTTATAGCAGACAAAGAGCTGCTTGGTAATAATTCCAGATAATGATCTGGGAATTTTTCTTATTGATGTTTCAACAGGCCACTCATAGACCCATTTATGGGCCACCCAACATATTTAATCCAAGGAGTCATTTAGCAACTGATGCTTAATGTGAAATAGATAGAGGGCTGGTACACTAATAATTGTAGCTTGAAATTAAATCTATATGGTGGGATCATAAAATCTATGTGTAGACTTCAGCGATTGAAGGAGGATCTATAGGGACATATAGCTTAATTAGAGGGTATTCCCGTCTTTTGTATAGTGATCAATAATTGAATGTTTAGTGTGGGGTAACATATAATTAGGAGTAGAGGGCTAATATGTAGAGCTTGATAAAAAAAGAGGAGAAAAAAAAGGGAAATGAAAAAGCAAATTGTAAGGGACACCTTGTACAGGGAATATGGCAAGTAATGTTGGTTGATTCAATTGTCTCAAAGTGATCAATGTGCAGGATATGTGGCATACGATACAGGGATTTCTGGAGGGAAGTCAGATTATCACACTACATGTAATTCTACTTTCAGATAGTACACTCAGCCTACGTAACACCTTATCAGAATATTGAACTGATGCCTCTCAGCAGGTCAGACAGAATAGGAAGAATTCTGTTAGCAGAGAATATTATTAAAATGTGCATGTCTAATATATGTGAACCTGAGTAGATCATTTTAGCATAAAATATCTTCAACAGGTGTGTAGCTAGGTTCCCTATAAATAGGAAGAGTTGGGTTAGTAGAAAATATTATTAAATATAAGTGGACCTGGGTAGATCCTCTTAGTATTACAGATCCTCAACAAGTGTGTAGCTAGGTTCCCCTGATATAGGGAGAATTCTATTAGCAAAAAGTACTATTAAATTGAGCACGTCTGATATAAGTGAACCTGGGTAGATCCTCTTAGCATAACAAATCTTCAACAGGTGTGTAGCTAGGTTCCCCTGAAATAAAAAGTATACTGTCATCAGGAAATTTTATTAAATTGCTCATACCAAAAATATGTGAGCCTGGGTAGCCCCTCTTAGTAGCTAGGTTCTCCTGAAATAGGAAGATTTCTGTTAGCAGACAATATTATTAAAAGTGTGCATGTCTAATATATGTAAATCTGGGTAGATCCTCTGAGCATAACAAATCCTCACCCAGTGTGTAACTAGGTTTACCTGAATAAACTGTTAGCTAGAATGTCACAATATAGTGAGCATCCAGTGACTGTTTGACATTCGATACCATGAGTTAGGGAATGGGAGGTGAACATATAGACTGCCTAAAATGAAGAGGATACCTGGTATTGATAAAATGGCTAATGATGTTAGCGTACATGGTTGCTTGCAAAGACAAGCATACCGAAGTGCATAAAAAATGCAGTGTAGAACATAGAACATTCTTAATATGGGTCAGATATTATATATATATATATTGTAGGTACAATTCTGTTGGCAGAAACAGTAAACATATTAGATACATCCAAAATACAGAAACCTGGGTGTATTCTATGTTTAGCAACTATAAATGATTATCTGGGCAGTCATAGGAGCTTTCAAGTATGCGTAAGAGGATAGAGAAAGCATAACATAAGAAAAATATATGTATGACCGATAAAACAGTATTATGAAGAAACGGATGAAGAGTCCACGGTTCCATTACAATATGAAGTTAAAACAGGTTATGCTAACATAGAATATCCTCAACTGTAGGGTAACCAAATACCTCATAATAGCCAGTTTATTGCGGGAAAACAGTCAACCGACCCCTCTCTTTTTTAACAAAGCAGAAGTGGAAATACCACAGGAGAGGGAGCCAGATAGATTGTAGTGAATCCTTATGTCAGGTAGGGATTCTTGGGCATAAGACAATGAGAGTTGTAAGGAGGTATGGAGCCCATAGTTTGTGGATGTCGGAGCTTCCGCTCCCACCATGCGACACTAGGCGTTCCTTCGCTCCCCCCGTGCATCTGGAATCTGTTCCACATTCCTCCATTCTCCAAGCGGAGTCTCGACCGGCACCCTATGGCCGGCCGCTCCAACACGGGTTACGGTTAAAAGAAACTCCATATGTAAGTCTGTTGATGTAATGGAGGTGCAGGATCTGAGTTGAGTACAGGGGAGTAATGGTTCTCCAATGTGGAAGATGATTCCCTGCTGCATCAATGGCTCCCTTATCTCTAGCGTGGGATCTGCCTTGAGCGGGGCATAGCATTCACTGGCTTTTGTGGTTTCATGTGGTAGGATATCTCTCTTGCTATCCGCCATCTTGATCACGCCATTAGTTCCCTTTGTGCTCACGGCCCTCAGTATGTTAGAAAGATCTTCATAACCATGGGACATCCGACACTCTAAGTTCCAAAGCAGCGCTCGTACCTGATCAGCAAAGTCCTTCTCCATGTGTAGGCAATAAGAATAAGATCCACCTGAGAAATGATTCCCCCCCCTAGTAGATTCAAGTAGTAGATACCGCTCTGCCCAGTTAGCCCTCAAACCGGGAGAGGGGGGTAGATGGTACTGTGAGCTGGGCCACAGCATTCCAACTTAGACGACCTGAATTATGTCTTCCACTTGATAAAGTCACTATGAAAGTGGTATCGCCAGAATCAGAATTGACTCCTTGTGAAGTAGGCAAAGTTATAATGAAAAAAGTTGAAAATAGAGTTAGTGAAAAACTGTAGAGATCAGAGCTATGTAGTTATGCGTCTGATACTGTCTGCGGCTTTGTCACGCCCCCATCTTCTGTATTTTAAGGTTAATATCTTAACAATTTGATCAGTTTCTGTAAAAAGTTGGGTTCAGGGACGTCTGGTTTTTCAACTCTAAGCTCTAGCCCATTTTCAACCTAAAGTGAGAAATGTCACCCCTTCTTTAAATCTCCCATTGGCATTTGATTTCTTAATGGCACCATTGTTTGAGCTTCTGGATCATGTAGCTCTTTGGAAACTCATATTGAAGATTGGTATTGGTACAATCTACTATTCACCGAACAACAGGCATTGAGTATTGACAATACTTCACCAAGATGGCTGTTCTCAGAACAATCCCCGATTCTCTTTTTAAAGGGACAGTCTAGTATAAATTAAACTTTCATTATTCAGATAGGACTTTTGCATACCGAAGTGCATAAAAAATGCAGTGTAGAACATAGAACATTCTTAATATGGGTCAGATATTATATATATATATTGTAGGTACAATTCTGTTGGCAGAAACAGTAAACATATTAGATACATCCAAAATACAGAAACCTGGGTGTATTCCATGTTTAGCAACTATAAATGATTATCTGGGCAGTCATAGGAGCTTTCAAGTATGCGTAAGAGGATAGAGAAAGCATAACATAAGAAAAATATATGTATGACCGATAAAACAGTATTATGAAGAAACGGATGAAGAGTCAACGGTTCAATTACAATATGAAGTTAAAACAGGTTATGCTAACATAGAATATCCTCAACTGGAGGGTAACCAAATACCTCATAATAGCCAGTTTATTGCGGGAAAACAGTCAACCGACCCCTCTCTTTTGTAACAAAGCAGAAGTGGAAATACCACAGGAGAGGGAGCTAGATAGATTGTAGTGAATCCTTATGTCAGGTAGGGTTTCTTGGGCATAAGACAATGAGAGTTGTAAGGAGGTATGGAGCCAATAGTTTGTGGATGTCGGAGCTTCCGCTCCCACCATGCGACACTAGGCGTTCCTTCGCTCCCCCCGTGCATCTGGAATCTGTTCCACATTCCTCCATTCTCCAAGCGGAGTCTCGACCGGCACCCTATGGCCGGCCGCTCCAACACGGGTTACGGTTAAAAGAAACTCCATATGTAAGTCTGTTAATGTAATGGAGGTGCAGGATCTGAGTTGAGTACAGGGGAGTAATGGTTCTCCAATGTGGAAGATGATTCCCTGCTGCATCAATGGCTCCCTTATCTCTAGCGTGGGATCTGCCTTGAGCGGGGCATAGCATTCACTGGCTTTTGTGGTTTCATGTGGTAGGACATCTCTCTTGCTATCCGCCATCTTGATCCCGCCATTAGTTCCCTTTGTGCTCACGGCCCTCAGTATGTTAGAAAGATCTTCATAACCACGGGACATCCAACACTCTAAGTTCCAAAGCAGCGCTTGTACCTGATCAGCAAAGTCCTTCTCCATGTGTAGGCAATAAGAATAAGATCCACCTGAGAAATGATTCCCCCCCTAGTAGATTCAAGTAGTATATACCGCTCTGCCCAGTTAGCCCTCAAACCGGGAGAGGGGGGTAGATGGTACTGTGAGGTGGGCCACAGCATTCCAACTTAGACGACCTGAATTATGTCTTCCACTTGATAAAGTCACTATGAAAGTGGTATCGCCAGAATCAGAATTGACTCCTTGTGAAGTAGGCAAAGTTATAATGAAAAAAGTTGAAAATAGAGTTAGTGAAAAACTGTAGAGATCAGAGCTATGTAGTTATGCGTCTGATACTGTCTGCGGCTTTGTCACGCCCCCATCTTCTGTATTTTTAAGGTTAATATCTTAACAATTTGATCAGTTTCTGTAAAAAGTTGGGTTCAGGGACGTCTGGTTTTTCAACTCTAAGCTCTAGCCCATTTTCAACCTAAAGTGAGAAATGTCACCCCTTCTTTAAATCTCCCATTGGCATTTGATTTCTTAATGGCACCATTGTTTGAGCTTCTGGATCATGTAGCTCTTTGGAAACTCATATTGAAGATTGGTATTGGTACAATCTACTATTCACCGAACAACAGGCATTGAGTATTGACAATACTTCACCAAGATGGCTGTTCTCAGAACAATCCCTGATTCTCTTTTTAAAGGGACAGTCTAGTATAAATTAAACTTTCATTATTCAGATAGGACTTTTAATTTTAATCAACTTTCCAATTTACTTTTATCATCAAATTTGCTTTTTCCTCTTGGTATTCCTAGTTTAAACTAAACATAGGTAGCATAGGTATGCTAATTTCTAAGCCTTTGAGGGCTGCCTCTTATCGCATGCTTTTTAAATCTCTTTTCAACACAAAGAGACAGAAAGTACACGTAGGCCATATAGATAACACTGTGTTCAGTCACAGCGGGTTATTTAAGATTTAGCACAAACCAATGCTAAATTTAAGACAATAGATAATAAACAGTCACAGTCAGGGGGCTGGAAGAAGGTTCCTAGATACAAGGTAATTACAGAGGTAAAAATTATATTAATATAACTGTGTTGGTTATGCAAAACTGGGGAATGGGTAATAAAGGTATTATCTATCTTTTAAAACAATAACAATTCTATGGTAGACTGTCTCTTTAAGGTCGTCTCAGACTTTCACTTGTTTCAAAACATTGTTCTTCCATTGTTCTCATATCAAGAACTTCCAAAAAATGTAAATGTGCTTACTCTGGAGTGGACTGTCCAATGTAGCCATCTACACTTTGATAGGATGAAATATTTCAAATGTTCTTCTTGACTGTTTGTAATCCCTCAAGGGCAAAATAAGGGTAAAAACAATGCAAACATTGTTGATATTTCTCTATTAGAACTATGTAAGGCTGCATTTTGGATTACATCTTATGCCTTCCTTATACAAAACAGGTTGGATGTTCATCAAGCAGCAGAAGCCCCTTTTGGTTACTTTTTTTTGCAGTATATCATAGTTTTTTCCCCTTTCT
Source organism: Bombina bombina (assembly GCF_027579735.1). Classification (NCBI taxonomy): domain Eukaryota; kingdom Metazoa; phylum Chordata; class Amphibia; order Anura; family Bombinatoridae; genus Bombina; species Bombina bombina. The sequence continues at coordinate 865,984,328 of NC_069501.1, read as the reverse complement.
TTCTCCACCTTACTCTTTTAATTATTATTATTTTTTTTTAAATTAATCATCAACAAGCAATTTTCAATGTTTTTTACAACAACAGGGAAAAAACAAAAAAAACTAAGAAGACAAGTATATTTCTTATTCATAATACTCCCAAATGTATCAGTAATGGAACTTTAACTTTAAATTTCAAAGGTCCTCAAGCTTTAACTAATTGACTTCAACACTCGTTGCTATTTTAACTATAAATAAAATAAACATACATTGGGGCGAAAGAAGAAAAAAAAAAAAAGGGTCTGATAATGTGGTCTCTCTCTCTCTCCCCCCGTCCCCCTACCCCGCACTCACCTAATATATAACTGATTCCCACAATACTGACAGCCCTTTATCCACCTCTAGCTCAACTTTTATCCCAAACACTATTCTCCACTATCGCCTATCCAAATACTAGGTAGGTGTCCAGCAAGCACTTGCAATTGAACATAAGCAGAATTCTTGAATGGCCTAACAAGGATCTTTTGGGTCTCCTCCTAAAAGGAGATAATAAACATTTTCCATTGTTTGAAGAAAATAGCTAATCGCGCATCTGTTGGGTTTTGTAAGCTATGTTGTTCAAATACATATTGTGAAGTCAGCGCATTCTTAAGCTCTTTTAAACTCGGAGCTGATTTAGCCTTTCATGCTCTTAATATTAAACTACGCCCAAGCAATATAATCAGGTTAATTAATTTATAGTTTCGAACAGGAGTTTGTGATTTAACCAGAAAGAATATTTCCAGCGGTAGTATATCGTATTCTATTTTAAGGGTTATTTTCATCCAATATATTACCTTAGCCCAAAATTGGGCTATTTTTGGACAGGCCCAAAAACAATGTAACATATCCACTGTGGATGAGCTACATCTGGAGCATCTGATCGTTTTCTTATACCAGTTAGTAAGTTTTGCTGGAGTTAAATACACCATTAAGGCCACTTTAATCTGTGCTTCTCTCCATGTTGTCATAACCCAACTTTTCTGAATCACCTTAAACGAGTTCTCTATTACATCATTATCTATTTCTGGAAATACTTTGTTCCATTTTGTCATTATATATCCTACTTGATCTGCAGAAGGCCCTTGATTGAGGAGAGAATAAAATGGCGCAATTGAATAAACACCCCCTTGAAAATTATTAATCCTAGTTTGAAGCTCGCAAAATGACCAGTCTACCCCATAATTCTTTTTTAATTCATAAATAAGATGTCTTACCTGTAAATAGGCATAGAACTCTTTATTCGATAATCCAAATTGGATGCTAATTTCCCTAAAGGGTAATAGAACTAGATCTGAGTTTAACAATTGTGTAACATATACCAGCCCTTTGTCAAACCAAGATCTAAAAACCTCATCTGTTATTCCTGGAATAAAGGTTGGATTACCTGTAATGGGTAAATATTTAGAAACGTGAGGTGAAAAACCCATAATCACACAGAATTTTTGCCATGCTTCAATTATATTTTTAAAAATTACAAGCGCAAATATCTGCGTCGGGAGGGCAGTGAATGGACAGTGTAAGATAGCCTCTAAGTGATAAGGTGCTATCAATGTAGTTTCTCAAGCTATTGGAGATACTTGTTCTTGCCCTGTAAACCAATCCACTGCCACTTTAACCCGGGCCGCCAAACTATAAGAGTATATATTGGGCAGCACTAAACCAAAACCAGCGGCTTCTACATTTTTCATCAAGCGAGATATAGAAATCCGTGCTTTGGTGCCTTTCCATAGGAATTTAGAACTTGCCTTATTATGCTTCAATATATCCTTTTTATGTATAGGTAATGGGATATTCTGAATAAGATAGAATACCTTCGGGAACAGAATAGATTTTATAAGCGTGACTCTAGTTGTTAAAGAAATAGGAAGTTTTATCCAGTCTTCCATTTTTTTCTTACAATCTGAAAAACATTTATTATAATTCAAATTATACCATTCTTCTGGATTCGGACTTAAATTGATCCCTAAATAAGTTATCTGTGCTGTTTCTCTGAAAGGATGATTTATAGTCTGGTCTTTTTTATTTATCCATAAAAGTTAAGTTAATTTTAAAGCCAGAAATCATACCAAAAATATTGACCGTATCCAGAAATACAGGAAGATTCTTATTTATATTACTTAAACAGAGAAGTATATTATCTGCATACATTAATAAAACCAATTTTTGTTCCCCGATCCATATCTGTCATGTATATCCCTTTAAATCCTGTATCTGAACCCTATAAAAGTCTCCTCCCCCAACCTCTCTTTGCTTAGTATTGTCTTCTGATACCTGGATCACATTAACTACTGTCTAAGTAGTTCAGCTAAGCCTCCACTTAATTTACCATCTCTCCTTTGTCAGCTGTAACCTGGAAAACAACTACTGCTGCAGCATTAAGCTCTCTCTGCCCTGGCAGTCTGAAGTAAGAGCTTCTGTTAAGGTAATCTTTACCTCTCCTTTCACAGGCATATTCCTGGATACCCTGCTGGAATTGTAAGTCTTACCTTCCTTACTGGCACCTCCTCCTGCTCTCCAGCACTTCCTGACTCAGTCTGCAAGCTGTTACACAGAAACGGATTTCACAGCACCTCTCTCAGGGCCGGTGCAAGGATTTTTGTCTACACAGGCGAAGGTGCATTTTGACGCCCCCCCGCCCCTTACATCCATCTATTTACAGAAAATTCATATTTTTATTTCACAATCCCATTCTTATAGTACTTGCACAAAATAGCAATTACCTTATATAGGTATTAAGCTATAATTGGAAAAAAAAAAAAAAAACGCTTAAATTGTGAAAATACATGCTAATTTTTTTCTCTCTCAAGTATTATATTAAGGAAGTTATTTTTGAGATACATATGGAATTTAATTTTTTATATATATATTAATACACAAACACACATATTTATATAAATAATTAAATTCCACATATATATATATATATATATATATATATATATATATATATATATATATATATATATATATATATATATAAATACGTATACATACACACATTTTTATATATATATATATATATATATATATATATATATATTATATATATTATATATATTTATGTGTATATGTATATTATATATATATATACTGCATATAATATATATATACACACACTGCATATAATATATATATATATACACACTGCATATAATATATATATATATATATATATATATATACACACTGCATATAATATATATATATATATATATATATATATATATATATATATATATATATATATATATATATATACACACTGCATATAATATATATATATATATATACACACTGCATATAATATATATATATATATATATACACACACACTGCATATAATATATATATATATATATATATACACACTGCATATAATATATATATATATATATATATATATATATACACACACACACACACACTGCATATAATATATATATATATATATATATATATATATACACACTGAATATAATATATATATATATATATATATATATATACACACACTGCATATAATATATATATATATATATATATATATATACACACTGCATATAATATATATATATATATATATATATATATATTATACACACTGCATATAATATATATATATATACACACACTGCATATAATATATATATATATATATATATATATATATATATATATATATATATGTTATTTAATGTATTATCCATAACCTATGATCATGCCAGCAGCAAGCAACTTAGCAAGCAGCAACCAACCATAGCCATAGCAGCCCCCTTTTATGGACATCACAGGCTAATACAGCATTTAATAAATTAAAGAAAGCTTTTACTACAGCACCTATCCTTAAATTTCCTGATCCCCAATTACAATATGTCTTGGAAGTGGACGCGTCAGATTATGCCTTGGGAGCTATTTTGTCCCAACGCATGTCTCCTAAAGATCCTCTTCACCCAGTTGGATTTTTCTCAAGAATTATGACCAGTTCTGAAGTCAACTATCCGATTGGTGAGAAAGAGCTCTTGGCAATTAAGAGCTCACTAGAATTTTGGAGACACCTACTTGAGGGCACCAAATATCCTATACTAATTTACACGGACCACAAAAACCTAGAGTATCTAAAAACTAATAAGACCTTGTCTGCACGCCAGATTAGATGGAATTTGTTCTTCTCCAGGTTTGATTATAATATCACATTCCGTCCTGGAAGTAAAAACGGAAAGGCCGATTCTCTGTCGAGGAAAGATCCAAGACCCACCTTTGCTGTTCCCGAGTCAACCGTAATACCTCAAGAGAGGTTCATTGCTTTAAGTATCGATTCTTCAACTCAGTTAAGACTAGCCCAACAACAAGATCAAGATCTGCCTACTAGCATCCTTGAGAAAGGTAAAGATGACCTATATTATCACCAAGGAAAGGTATATGTACCTTTACAACTTCGTACTGAAATACTCAATTCAACACATAACTCAATTGTATCTGGACATCCTAGTATACATAAAACAATTGAATTACTTAGACGAGACTTCTGGTGGCCTGCTATGAATTCTGATGTTACTAACTTCATTAAGTCCTGTGATACCTGTGCCAAAGTCAAAAATGACAGAGCACATCCTTATGGTTTCCTCATGCCTTTACCCATACCAAATAAACCATGGAAGGACATTGCAATGGATTTCATTGTAGAATTACCTCCGTCAAACAACCATAGTTGTATAATGGTTGTAGTGGACTTATTTACAAAGATGGCACATTTTCTCCCATCACATTCGCTACCCACTGCTTCAGAAACTGCTCAACTTTTTCTCACACATATTGTCAGATTACATGGTCTTCCGGATACCATCACTTCAGATAGGGGTTCGGAATTTACCTCCAAGTTCTGGACCCAGCTTTGCCACATTCTAAAAATTCAACCTCGGCTCAGCACTTCCTATCATCCCCAGACAAACGGCCAGACCGAGAGAACAAATCAGACTCTCGAACAGTATTTAAGGTGCTATTGCACTCAACTACAAGATAATTGGTTTTCTCTTTTACCCACGGCTGAATTCGCTTTCAACAATACATTAAATTCATCAACTAAGATGTCCCCATTCTACGCTAATTATGGTTTTCATCCCCGATTTCATCTATATCCCAGAGAAGAGAGTACTTCCCCATTGGTTAATGACATGTTGAATGAACTAGCTCAACATTTTACTGTGATTCAAGACAATCTCAAGACCGCTCAAGCCCACCAAAAGGTTTATTATGATCTACGAAGGCGTGTCTCTCCATCTTATCAGGTGGGTGATTTTGTTTGGCTTTCCACTAAACATTTAAGACTCAAGTATCCTTCAAGAAAACTCGGAGCCCTCTATATTGGTCCTTTTTCCATTGTTAAAATTATTAATCCTAATGCTGTAACTTTGGATTTGCCTGAAACTCTACCGATACATCCTTCATTCCAAGTATCCCTTCTCAAACCTTATACTTCTGACAAGCCTCCAGTTACTGGTTCAGCTTTCACACCTACTTATACCATTGAACCTGAGTATGAAATTCATTCCATTTTGGATTCCAGATATCATGGTGACACTCTGCAGTATCTTATTCATTGGAAGGGTTATTCTCATGAGGAGGATTCCTGGGAGCCTTCTTCCAACCTCTCTGCTCCTCGAATGGTTTCTTTATTTCACCGCAGGAACCCCGATCGTCCCAGACCCTGAGCCCCAGAGTGGCTCCTTGCAGGGGGGGGTTCTGTCATGTATATCCCTTTAAATCCTGTATCTGAACCCTATAAAAGTCTCCTCCCCCAACCTCTCTTTGCTTAGTATTGTCTTCTGATACCTGGATCACATTAACTACTGTCTAAGTAGTTCAGCTAAGCCTCCACTTAATTTACTATCTCTCCTTTGTCAGCTGTAACCTGGAAAACAACTACTGCTGCAGCATTAAGCTCTCTCTGCCCTGGCTGTCTGAAGTAAGAGCTTCTGTTAAGGTAATCTTTACCTCTCCTTTCAGAGGCATATTCCTGGATACCCTGCTGGAATTGTAAGTCTTACCTTCCTTACTGGCACCTCCTCCTCTCTCCAGCACTTCCTGACTCAGTCTGCAAGCTGTTACACAGAAACGGATTTCACAGCACCTCTCTCTGTCTCTCATCACACTGTAGCTGCCAAACGAACTGCAACTCCTGGGGTGAGATTACTTTAAACTTGTTTTCTAAAACTCTGCACATTTGCCTTGCAAGACTTGATTTATATATTGCCTGCATTCTCTAGACATTCCTGTAATTAATCCTGAACTTGCTGCATCTGTTTATAAAGAGACTGCACCATTGTTTCTGATATCCATATTAACTGGAATACAAATAATCTGCAATATTGAGTGTCATTGATTTATTTTATCCTGTCTGTTGATAACTTTGCTACACTGGGTAATATGTAATTAAATCCCCCCTTTCATTTCCTCTGATAAACCGCTTTTTCTTTAAGAACCAACACACCCCCTTATAGGGATTGACTGACAGAAATCTGATCCTCTATTATAGAGACCGACACGATATCTATAACATTTAGATGTCAATACCAAGATTGTATCTCTTGAAAAGCAATATAATTTCTGATTTTGAACGTTTGGACATTCTAATAGAAATCTAGTATCTGTCAGCCAAATATTTGCCGTCTATCCAAATAACAACAATTACTATTATTAGTATAATCTAAAAAGAGGGAGCTTACTAAGTAACACTAATAAGTATTTCAAATTCCCTGAAGGATCACACAGTAAACACACAGTAAGAAATTTATATGCTCCACTTCAGCGATAATAAACATTCACTTGTATTTATATTAGGATAATGTAATTTCTATACATATATATATATATGAGAGAATGGATCGGGATAGGTTTGAAATGAACCAACAACATATATCTATGCCCATTAGAATCCTTATTACAAGACAAATACGTATCTCTCAGTTATACATAGATATAACACAAGAATGATTAGCAGACTATATAACTGACAAGCAAACCCGATTACGCCGTGACTCACAGGAGAATACCACCAATAGGAAAGCTGAAAAATCGGCATACTAATAGTCTGAAATCGGTAAATTAAAACATATTCTTTACGATATAAGATTAAGATTTTGAGTATCCCTATGAATAGAAAGATATCCCCTGAGCTCACACTATATATAATCAAGAGAACACTGCTGGTATGACATATTATACATATACATCCATAAGCTTATCCAATCCCCTTGCGGCTAATAGGTGACATCACAACCAATCGGATAGCTCAGAAATCGGCATATAAAGATACGATGAGTATAAATACCCATACTTTTTAAGGATAATTGACATCAGGTAGCCTGAAATATTTAAATACTTATTTACTTATTCTAGCAAGTAGAAAGCATACAATTCAGTATATTTAAAATAAGCTGTAACTAACGGCAATTTGTTCCGACCGGAAGTGACGTCACCAAGTTACGGAGGCTACACAAATTAGGAACAAACAATTGCATTTTTATTTCCTAAAAGATCTAAGAGCAACAAACAACTATAACACAAGGTTTCTTACAAATAGGGACTTTGGGAATAGAAATTATTCATAATATTTACATTAATAGGTAGCAGCGAAACCGGAAGTGTCTTTAAACCAGACATCCGGTCAGATAGCTATAAAAGGCCAACAGTAAGTACTAATAACCAGTCTTGATAAAGGCCTAGAGGGGCCGAAACGCGTAGACTGGTAAGCACATTTCCATTGGGAGTTATTATCTGTGAACCTGCTACACATTGTTTGTATTTTTCTTTCCACAGGTTTTTTCAACATATTTTTTCGACCTATTTTCTTTTTGTATTTTTGTTTTCACCATGGTTTTTTCCCTATCCTGTGATTCCACCCCTTTCTACTAGGAGAATCAGGACCAAAGGTTCCAACACATCACTTGGATTATTTTCGTTCACTAATATATAAAAAATTTTGAACACTTTGTGGACTGATACCCCCTGTAAACGTTTTACACATTTGACCTCCTTTTTTTCACTTTTTTTCCACATTGATTATATTTGGATCAATCTGATTTGAACTTGTTTGTTTTCAGATATCTATCTGTGTTTATATATCAACTTGATTTGTTTTGGACACCCCATAACTGAATTTGGACACATTTTTTTGCACAACATTGCACCATTTATCCTCATTAATAGCTCCTGTAGCCTTAGATAGTAATCTATTAAATCGCATATTTTGTACCTTGTACACTATTACTGTAACAAGTTTCAGTTCTGTACCTTCATAACTTCATGGATCCATGAACTAGGAATTGTGCATATTGCTTGATTTTTTAACATCATCAACATTGGTTTTAGCATTTGTTTATATTTTATATTTGTTTTTATGTTATTAAATTTGAACTGTTTTTAGATCTCCACGTTTACACCTAGCCTCCGTTAGTTGGTGCCTGGTCACTTTATTTCTGTATAACCACTCTCTAATAGGCGAAAGCTAGGTTTCGCCTCTTCCGGGCATATAGGTGTTAGTTGGCGCTCTAGTAGGACATACATATCTCTAGCATTGATTACGTCACCTAGCACTACTTCAGCTGCCACGACCTCCTCACATTCTTAACTACTTATACTTTTTTTATAACCACTATTTATTATCTTTGCAATTAAGTTGTTATACAACCTATACCTCTAAGACTATTTATGGAGTCCTTAGCCACACTACGACAGGATGTCCTTATAGATATCAATAAACAATCCAAACAAACTAGTATTGAACTAGAGGAAGATGAGACTGTAGATATACAATCTATCTTCAGAGACTTAGAAAAACTTCTCATCTCGGAAGTAAAATATAAGGCAGAGATTTCGTTTTTAAAGAAGTGTCTCGAATTAGACATTATTCCTAAAGGCCTCATGACTCATAAAGAGTGTGCCTTCCCTCTCTCTGACTCCATCTCTGAGAGATGGAGAATAGTCCTGATTAACACATCAAGACAACTCATTAAACTTATTATTGAATACAGAGAATCCCTTACACTTGATATGGATTCTAGAATTAAAGAAAATGAGGAGATTTTATTAAATCTAGAACACTCTGGACAAGAGTCAAAAGATATATCAGATAAGAAAGAGAATTTATTCAAGAAGGTAAAGAAAGTAAGGGATGAAGTGATTCAAAAAAAGACAAAAAAACTCATGAGAGAGTTAGAGAATAGAGAGAGTAATACCAATGAAAATAATGAAACTGGGGAAGAGCAGGAAACTAATATAGGAGAAGAGCCGAGGAACATACAGTCCATAGCAACACATACAAAATCAAATAATCAGCAAGGGTACAATCACCCGCTAGTCCGCCCAGGATTCTAGCAAACACACTATTAAAAATGACTATTATATGAATCAGAGATCTAATCAATTCAGACAACCTAGGAGAAATTACAATCGAACAAATTATTTTACACATTCTGCATATCAACAAAGGAGAACCTATTATGATGATAGGAAGTATGATGATAAATATTATTGGAATTATAATAAAGACAGAACCTTCAGACAGAGAGGGGAATATTCACCCGATAGAAGGAGGAATACCCAGGAAGATAGATGGGGAAACTATTATGATAGGACACCAAATCATAGGAGTAATTATAGAAATAGAAATGCACCAAGGGGATATGATGAGGGGAGAACATATCAGTATAGACGTAACGATGAACAACCATATCAATATAGGCATAACGAAGCTGAGTCTAGATACGAGGATGAGAGAGATTTCCGAACCTATGATGAACACACAAGAAGAAACAACATGTATCAAACTCCAGGAAACGATCACAGAGCTCAGGGGAACAGAGGAGGATACCGTTCAGAAAAGGCCCCAAAAAATTAATATATCAGGGAAGAACGGAGAATCCAACCACGCACGAAACGGACTGAGCAAGGAGAAGGAACTCAAAGGTCAATAACCAACATTGAAACCAAATCACCTTCTTCTTTTTTAGAGTTGGACAACATACACAACAGGGAGAAGGAGAGGATACCGAAAATACAAAGAGAAGCAAGGCCAGAGAGACCGACAACATCATCATAAAAAATAAGAAAAAAACCCACCGGGGTAAGAGAGGAGGAGCAAACAAAAATAAAAATAAAAATAAAGACAAGACAACCGATACCAACCCGGCGGTTGAAGAGAAACCAGGAGGTATTTTCAATCTAAGCTCCCATACACTCTCCAAAGATGAGACCTCTGTGCTAAAGTATGGCCTCTCCTTTGCCCCAACAAGGAGTTTGAATAAATTTCAAACTTTTATAAATGTAAAGGAGTTCATTCGAAAACTCACTCTGAAGCGATTTTTCGCAAAATCACCGATGGAAAGATCAATCTACACTCCACAGGATACTACTGATGTCTACAAGCATACAGACTTGAAGCCCAAGTCAACGTTTTATCCCTTAAACAGCAAGGGAGCAGCTATCGAATCTTTTGACACCATAGTCTGCAAGGAAATAAGAGAGATAGAGGCGGGCAAATTGAAGATCAGGAAACATAACCTCTCCAAACAACAAATAAAGACTATCAGGACTTTGGAAGACAACCATAATCTAACGATTAAACCTGCAGACAAAGGAGGGGGAATTGTCATTATGGATAAGACAGATTATAAAATGGAGAATGCAAGGATCTTAAGCGATAAGGACACCTACCTGAAACTACCAGGAAATCCGGTAACAACATACAAAAAGGAATTATTGATGATTTTGGATCAGGCAAAGGAACAGGGGATACTCACCAACAAGGAGTATGACTATATCAACATCAGTCACCCCATAACACCCATCCTATACCATTTGCCCAAAATCCACAAAACACTACAGAAACCACCAGGAAGACCGATTATTTCAGGCATCGGTTCCCTAAGCTCAAATCTATCAGAGTATATTGATCTGAACCTCCAAAGATATGTAAGGCAGTTACCTTCCTACCTAAAGGTAGATACTCAACCTTCTAAATGAAATAACCTGGGAAGACGGGTATATCCTAGCGACATGTGACATCTCGTCTTTATATACATGTATTCCACATGAAGATGGTCTAAAAGCGGTGGAATTCTTCCTAGATAAGGATACGGAACTTCAAGATGAACAGAAAATATTCATCCTAGAAGGGATCCGATACATTCTGACCCACAACTATTTCTACGATGAAGGAAATTATTATCAGCAGTTGTGTGGTACGGCGATGGGGACCAGGTTCGCACCGAGCTATGCCAATCTATATATGGGCAAATGGGAACAAATCTTCTGGGAGTCTTGCCCAGCCGGTGCGGACCTGGTCCTCTATCGCCGGTATATAGATGATACTATCATCATATGGAAGGGAACACAGGAAGATCTTGATTACACCATTGAGGTGATGAACAGAAGCACTGACAACTTAAAATTTACATACACCTGGAGCAGGACCGAACTGGTCTTCCTGGATCTTAAAATCGAAATAGAGGAAGGGAAAATAGAGACATCCACTTTTTTCAAAAAAGTTGATAGCAATAATTTCATTCATAGAATGAGTTGTCACCACAAGTCCTGGAAGGACAACATCCTGACAGGTCAGCTTTTAAGAGTAAAGAAGAACTGCTCTACTAATGAAAAATGGGAGGAACAAGCAGAACTTATCAAGAACAAGTTTCTAGATAGAGGGTATAATAAGGATAAACTAGAACAAAAGATACAAGAAATCAGCCATATTGAAAGAACAGAACTGATGAAATACAAAAGAAAAGAAAACTCCACTGAAGATAATACATTTAACATCAATATGATAACAGAATACAGTGGAAACAAGAATATTATCGAAAATATATTTCGTAAACACTGGTCACTACTGAAGGACGACGACATTATAGGCGAGAGACTACCATCTAAACCAAGGTTCATCTACAGGAAGATCAAGAACTTAAAAAGTAAGCTAGCTCCCAGTATACAAAAGAAGAAAAGATCAGGGGGTCGATCCGATATAAATCGTCGCCCGCAAAAGCCGGCGACGCCAATATTTGCGCGGGTTTGGTATCACATATACGGCGTAACCTAGAAGTTACGCCCGTATATTTCTGCCGTCGCCCGCAGTTTTTTGGGCCATAGGCAGGTATACCAAACCCGCGCAGTTTGGTATCCAATATGCAGCGTAAGGACTTACGTGGCGAAAATGGAGAAAACTTACTCCATTTTCACCTCGCCACAAAAAGCAGCCGTAAGAAGCCTTACGCTGTCTATTGGAGCCCTGTAACTCCCTAAACTGGCTGCTAAAATAAACCTAACACCTAACGCATGCGCAATGTCTATCTCCCTGTCAACCGCGATCTGCTAAAATAAACCTAACACCTAACGCATGCGCAATGTCTATCTCCCTGTCAACCGCGATCCCCCCCCCCCCCGAAATCCCTAATAAAGTTATTACCCCCTAAACCGCCGCTCCCGGACCCCGCCGCCATCTACATAAACTAACCCCCTACTGTGAGCCTCTAAAACCGCCGCCATCTACCTTATCTATCCCCTAATCTGACCCCTTACACCGCCGCCACCTATATAAAAATTATCAACCCCTAATCTAATCCCCCTATACCGCCGCCAGCTATATTAATATTATTAACCCCTAATGTAAGCCCCTTACACCGCCGCCATCTCTATTAAAATGATTAACCCCTAATTTAATCTACCTACCCCGCCGCCAGCTATATTATCTATATTAACCCTAAGTATATTATAGTTAATATAGGTATTACATTATATATATTAACTATATTAACCCTAATTATATTAGGGTTAATATAGTTAATATAGTTACTATAGTATTTATATTAACTATATTAACTCTATCTAACCCTAACACCCCTAACTAAATTTATATTAAATTAATCTAATTTATTTATAAACTAAAATATTCCTATTTAAATCTAAATACTTACCTATAAAACAAACCCTAAGATAGCTACAATATAATTAATAATTACATTGTAGCTATGTTAGGGTTAATATTTATTTTACAGGTAAATTGTTAATTATTTTAACTAGGTATAATAGATATTAAATAGTTATTAACTATTTAATATCTACCTAGTTAAAATAATTACCCAATTACCTGTAAAATAAATCCTAACCTAAGTTACAAATACACCTACACTATCAATAAATTTAATAAACTACAAACATCTATCTAAAAATACAATTAAATTAACTAAACTAAATTACAAAAAAAAACAAACACTAAATTACAAAAAATAAAAAAAGATTACAAGATATTTAAGCTAATTACACCTATTCTAAGCCCCCTAATAAAATAATAAACCCCCAAAATAAAAAAAATTCCCTGCCCTATTCTAAATTAAACAAATTTCAAAGCTCTTTACCTTACCAGCCCTTAAAAGGGCCTTTTGTGGGGCATGCCCCAAAGAATTCAGCTCTTTTGCATACAACAAATACAATCCCCCCCCCCATTACAACCCACCACCCACATACCCCTATTCTAAAACCACCCAAACCCCCCTTTAAAAAGCCTAACACTACCCCCCTGAAGATCTCCCTACCTTGTCTTCACCACACCGGGCCGAACTCCTGATCCGATCCGGGCGATGTCTTCCTCCAAGCGGCAAAGAAGAATTCTTCCTCCGGCGATGTCTTCCTCCAAGCGGCAAAGAAGAATTCTTCCTCCGGCGACGTCTTCCTCCAAGCGGCAGCAAAGTCTTCATTCTTCCGGCGGCATCTTCAATCTTCTTTCTTCGCTCCGCCGCCGCGGAGCATCCATCCTGGCCGACTGCTGTACTTGGAATGAGGTACCTTTAAATGACGTCATCCAAGATGGCGTCCGCCGAATTCCGATTGGCTGATAGGATTCTATCAGCCAATCGGAATTAAGTTCGAAAAATCTGATTGGCTGATTGAATCAGCCAATCAGATTGAGCTCGCATTCTATTGGCTGTTCCGATCAGCCAATCAGATTCAAGTTCAATCCGATTGGCTGATCCAATCAGCCAATCAGATTGAGCTCGCATTCTATTGGCTGTTCCGATCAGCCAATAGAATGCGAGCTCAATCTGATTGGCTGTTCGGATCAGCCAATCGGATTGAACTTGAATGTGATTGGCTGATTCAATCAGCCAATCAGATTTTTCGAACTTAATTCCGATTGGCTGATAGAATCCTATCAGCCAATCGGAATTCGGCGGACGCCATCTTGGATGACGTCATTTAAAGGTACCTCATTCCAAGTACAGCAGTCGGCCAGGATGGATGCTCCGCGGCGGCGGAGCGAAGAAAGAAGATTGAAGATGCCGCCGGAAGAATGAAGACTTTGCTGCCGCTTGGAGGAAGACGTCGCCGGAGGAAGAATTCTTCTTTGCCGCTTGGAGGAAGACATCGCCGGAGGAAGAATTCTTCTTTGCCGCTTGGAGGAAGACATCGCCCGGATCGGATCAGGAGTTCGGCCCGGTGTGGTGAAGACAAGGTAGGGAGATCTTCAGGGGGGTAGTGTTAGGCTTTTTTAAGGGGGGTTTGGGTGGTTTTAGAATAGGGGTATGTGGGTGGTGGGTTGTAATGGGGGGGGGGGGATTGTATTTGTTGTATGCAAAAGAGCTGAATTCTTTGGGGCATGCCCCACAAAAGGCCCTTTTAAGGGCTGGTAAGGTAAAGAGCTTTGAAATTTGTTTAATTTAGAATAGGGCAGGGAATTTTTTTTATTTTGGGGGTTTATTATTTTATTAGGGGGCTTAGAATAGGTGTAATTAGCTTAAATATCTTGTAATCTTTTTTTATTTTTTGTAATTTAGTGTTTGTTTTTTTTTGTAATTTAGTTTAGTTAATTTAATTGTATTTTTAGATAGATGTTTGTAGTTTATTAAATTTATTGATAGTGTAGGTGTATTTGTAACTTAGGTTAGGATTTATTTTACAGGTAATTGGGTAATTATTTTAACTAGGTAGATATTAAATAGTTAATAACTATTTAATATCTATTATACCTAGTTAAAATAATTAACAATTTACCTGTAAAATAAATATTAACCCTAACATAGCTACAATGTAATTATTAATTATATTGTAGCTATCTTAGGCCTAGATTTGGAGTTCGGCGGTAGCCGTCAAAACCAGCGTTAGAGGCTCCTAACGCTGGTTTTGGACGCCCGCTGGTATTTGGAGTCAGTGATTAAAGGGTCTAACGCTCACTTTTCAGCCGCGACTTTTCTATACCGCAGATCCCCCTACGCCATTTGCGTAGCCTATCTTTTCAATGGGATCTTTCTAACGCTGGTATTTAGAGTCGTTTCTGAAGTGAGCGTTAGAGCTCTAACGACAAGATTCCAGCCGCCTGAAAATAGCAGGAGTTAAGAGCTTTCTGGCTAACGCCGGTTTATAAAGCTCTTAACTACTGTACCCTAAAGTACACTAACACCCATAAACTACCTATGTACCCCTAAACCGAGCTCCCCCCACATCGCCGCCACTCGATTTAAATTTTTAACCCCTAATCTGCCGACCGCCACCTACGTTATACTTATGTACCCCTAATCTGCTGCCCCTAACCCCGCCGACCCCTATATTATATTTCTTAACCCCTAACTTGCCCCCCACAACGTCGCCGCCAGCTACTTAAAATAATTAACCCCTAATCTTCCGACCGCAAATCGCCGCCACCTACGTTATCCCTATGTACCCCTAATCTGCTGCCCCTAACATCGCCGACCCCTATATTATATTTATAAACCCCTAATCTGCCCCCCTCAACGTCGCCGACACCTGCCTACACTTATTAACCCCTAATCTGCCGAGCGGACCTGAGCGCTACTATAATAAATGTATTAACCCCTAATCCGCCTCACTAACCCTATCATAAATAGTATTAACCCCTAATCTGCCCTCCCTAACATCGCCGACACCTAACTTCAATTATTAACCCCTAATCTGCCGACCGGAGCTCACCGCTATTCTAATAAATGTATTAACCCCTAAAGCTAAGTCTAACCCTAACACTAACACCCCCCTAAGTTAAATATAATTTTTATCTAACGAAATAAATTAACTCTTATTAAATTAATTATTCCTATTTAAAGCTAAATACTTACCTGTAAAATAAATCCTAATATAGCTACAATATAAATTATAATTATATTATAGCTATTTTAGGATTAATATTTATTTTACAGGCAACTTTGTAATTATTTTAACCAGGTACAATAGCTATTAAATAGTTAAGAACTATTTAATAGTTACCTAGTTAAAATAATAACAAATTTACCTGTAAAATAAATCCTAACCTAAGATATAATTAAACCTAACACTAGACTATCAATACAATAATTAAATAAACTACCTACAATTACCTACAATTAACCTAACACTACACTATCAATAAATTAATTAAACACAATTCCTACAAATAAATACAATTAAATAAACTAGCTAAAGTACAAAAAATAAAAAAGAACTAAGTTACAGAAAATAAAAAAATATTTACAAACATAATAAAAATATTACAACAATTTTAAACTAATTACACCTACTCTAAGCCCCCTAATAAAATAACAAAGCCCCCCAAAATAAAAAATTCCCTACCCTATTCTAAATTAAAAAAGTTACAAGCTCTTTTACCTTACCAGCCCTGAACAGGGCCCTTTGCGGGGCATGCCCCAAGAATTTCAGCTCTTTTGCCTGTAAAAGAATAAATACAATACCCCCCCCCCAACATTACAACCCACCACCCACATACCCCTAATCTAACCCAAACCCCCCTTAAATAAACCTAACACTAAGCCCCTGAAGATCTTCCTACCTTGTCTTCACCATACCAGGTTCACCGATCCGTCCTGAAGAGCTCCTCCGATGTCCTGATCCAAGCCCAAGCGGGGGCTGAAGAGGTCCATGATCCGGTCAAAGTCTTCATCCAAGCGGGGCAGAAGAGGATCTTCCATCCGATTGAAGTCATCATCCAGGCGGCATCTTCTATGGTCTTCCATCCGGAGCGAAGCGGCAGGATCCTGAAGACCTCCAGCGCGGAACATCCATCCGGACCGACGACTGAACGACGAATGACTGTTCCTTTAAGGGACGTCATCCAAGATGGCGTCCCTCGAATTCCGATTGGCTGATAGGATTCTATCAGCCAATCGGAATTAAGGTAGGAATTTTCTGATTGGCTGATGGAATCAGCCAATCAGAATCTAGTTCAATCCGATTGGCCGATCCAATCAGCCAATCAGATTGAGCTCGCATTCTATTGGCTGATCGGAACAGCCAATAGAATGCGAGCTCAATCTGATTGGCTGATTGGATCAGCCAATCGGATTGAACTTGATTCTGATTGGCTGATTCCATCAGCCAATCAGAAAATTCCTACCTTAATTCCGATTGGCTGATAGAATCCTATCAGCCAATCGGAATTCGAGGGACGCCATCTTGGATGACATCCCTTAAAGGAACAGTCATTCGTCGTTCAGTCGTCGGTCCGGATGGATGTTCCGCGCTGGAGGTCTTCAGGATCCTGCCGCTTCGCTCCGGATGGAAGACCATAGAAGATGCCGCCTGGATGATGACTTCAATCGGATGGAAGATCCTCTTCTGCCCCGCTTGGATGAAGACTTTGACCGGATCATGGACCTCTTCAGCCCCCGCTTGGGCTTGGATCAGGACATCGGAGGAGCTCTTCAGGACGGATCGGTGAACCTGGTATGGTGAAGACAAGGTAGGAAGATCTTCAGGGGCTTAGTATTAGGTTTATTTAAGGGGGGTTTGGGTTAGATTAGGGGTATGTGGGTGGTGGGTTGTAATGTTGGGGGGGGGGTATTGTATTTATTCTTTTACAGGCAAAAGAGCTGAAATTCTTGGGGCATGCCCCGCAAAGGGCCCTGTTCAGGGCTGGTAAGGTAAAAGAGCTTGTAACTTTTTTAATTTAGAATAGGGTAGGGAATTTTTTATTTTGGGGGGCTTTGTTATTTTATTAGGGGGCTTAGAGTAGGTGTAATTAGTTTAAAATTGTTGTAATATTTTTATTATGTTTGTAAATATTTTTTTATTTTCTGTAACTTAGTTCTTTTTTATTTTTTGTACTTTAGCTAGTTTATTTAATTGTATTTATTTGTAGGAATTGTGTTTAATTAATTTATTGATAGTGTAGTGTTAGGTTAATTGTAGGTAATTGTAGGTAGTTTATTTAATTAATTTAATGATAGTATAGTGTTAGGTTTAATTATATCTTAGGTTAGGATTTATTTTACAGGTAAATTTGTTATTATTTTAACTAGGTAACTATTAAATAGTTCTTAACTATTTAATAGCTATTGTACCTGGTTAAAATAATTACCAAGTTGCCTGTAAAATAAATATAAATCCTAAAATAGCTATAATATAATTATAATTTATATTGTAGCTATATTAGGATTTATTTTACAGGTAAGTATTTAGCTTTAAATAGGAATCATTTATTTAATAAGAGTTAATTTATTTCGTTAGATAAAAATTATATTTAACTTAGGGGGGTGTTAGGGTTAGACTTAGCTTTAGGGGTTAATACATTTATTAGAATAGCGGTGAGCTCCGGTCGGCAGATTAGGGGTTAATAATTGAAGTTAGGTGTCGGCGATGTTAGGGAGGGCAGATTAGGGGTTAATACTATTTATGATAGGGTTAGTGAGGCGGGTTAGGGGTTCATAACTTTATTATAGTAGCGCTCAGGTCCGCTCAGCAGATTAGGGGTTAATAAGTGTAGGCAGGTGTCGGCGACGTTGAGGGGGGCAGATTAGGGGTTAATAAATATAATATAGGGGTCGGCGATGTTAGGGCAGCAGATTAGGGGTACATAGGGATAACGTAGGTGGCGGCGGTTTACGGAGCGGCAGATTAGGGGTTAAAAAAAATATGCAGGGGTCAGCGATAGCGGGGGCGGCAGATTAGGGGTTAATAAGTGTAAGGGTAGGGGTGTTTAGACTCGGGGTACATGTTAGAGTGTTAGGTGCAGACGTAGGAAGTGTTCCCCCATAGGAAACAATGGGGCTGCGTTAGGAGCTGAACGCTGCTTTTTTGCAGGTGTTAGGTTTTTTTTTCAGCTCAAACAGCCCCATTGTTTCCTATGGGAGAATCGTGCACGAGCACGTTTTGGAGGCCGGCCGCGTCCGTAAGCAACTCTGGTATCGAGAGTTGCATTTGCGGTAAAAATGCTCTACGCTCCTTTTTTGGAGCCTAACGCAGCATTTGTTTGAACTCTCGATACCAGAGTTATTTTTATGGTGCGGCCAGAAAAAAGCCCGCGGAGCGTTAACAGCCCTTTTACCGCCGAACTCCAAATCTAGGCCATAGGGTTTATTTTATAGGTAAGTATTTAGATTTAAATAGGAATATTTTAGTTTATAAATGAATTAGATTAATTTAATATAAATTTAGTTAGGGGTGTTAGGGTTAGATAGAGTTAATATAGTTAATATAAATACTATAGTAACTATATTAACTATATTAACCCTAATATAATTAGGGTTAATATAGTTAATATATATAATGTAATACCTATATTAACTATAATATACTTAGGGTTAATATAGATAATATAGCTGGCGGCGGGGTAGGTAGATTAAATTAGGGGTTAATAATTTTAATATAGATGGCGGCGGTGTTAGGGGCTCACTTTAGGGGGTTATAGATATAATATAGCTGGCGGCGGGGTACGGGAGCGGCGGTTTAGGGGTTAATAACTTTATTAGGTTGCGGCGGGGTACGGGAGCGGCGGTTTAGGGGTTAATAGCTTTTTTATTGTTAGGATAGTGAGGGGGGATAGCGGATAGAGGGTTAGACAGTGCGGGCTATGTTAGGGAGGCGTGTTAGACAGTGCGGGCTATGTTAGGGAGGCGTGTTAGACAGTGCGGGCTATGTTAGGGAGGCGTGTTAGACAGTGCGGGTGTTTTAGACTTTAGTCAGGTTTTATAGGCGCCGGCAGTTTCTAACGTGCCGCAAGTCACTGGCGACGCCAGAAATTTGTACTTACGCAGATTTCTGGACATCGCTGGTTTATCCGATTTACGGCACGTTAGCATCTGACGGCGACCTATATGGGATAGCTCGAGTTGCGAGCTGAAACTGCGGGCGACGCCGGTTCCCTCGCTTGCGCCGCAAACTGCGATCTATATCGGATCGCGCCCCAGGTGTAAAAGATGTATATGGGAATGAGATAAAAGGCTTTTTTCCCTGTATATCGTGCAAGGCATGTAAGCATGGTACAAAATCAGCAACCTTCAGCTGCCATCATACAGGAGAGAAATACAGGGTACATGACCTGATTAGATGCCAGGACAGTGGAGTTATTTATATGCTCCAATGTTCCTGTGGGCTCCAATATATAGGCCAAACGTCTAGGACCCTAAAAGATAGAATCCGAGAACATCTACTCCTCATTGAGAAATTAAATATGGAGACAGCCTTATACCGTCATTTCTCGACTAAACATCAAGGGAATACAAAGGACCTATCATTTATGGCAATACAAAAAGTAGCAAAGTGCTGGAGAGGAGGCAATTATAACAACAAACTGCGGATTGCCGAATCCAAATGGATTTTTAATTTGGACTGTCTTTATCCGAAGGGATTAAATAATAAAGAAGACCTCTCGCACTTATTTAACATAATCTGATCCTCAGTGACAAACTACACGACCAAATAACATCCATCTTGTTATATCCTGTTATACCCAATAAATATCCTCTCTCTGAAGATCCTGCTATACCCACAAAATATCCTCTCAAAATATCCTCTCTCTATATCTGACTCTAAAAGTTATGGGCTAATACCAAGCAGTTGGACCAATATGCTGCCTCTATCCCTCCGGATAAAGGCAGTATCCTTGTATTAGATAATAATATCTCCCAATTTTAAGAAAAGAGTAATTTACAAAGTACCCCTATTTAGTCTTTGATATAAACAGAATCTATCAATATTGGATAGATTGGACTCATCCAAAAATCAATACTGAGAATTACACCTCTATAATGTCTTTTACATACTTTTTATAGATTTGTCATACATATACTCTTTAAGCTCTGACCTTTATAACTTATACCCAAATAAGGTTCAATGAATTATGTCTCAAGAAGACTATACCAAGTACATAATACTAGACTTGGTTTCATTCAACAGTGACTTTTTGATTTCATCACCTACTTAGTAGAATCAATTTTCAATATTTAGAAAGTTGATTTTTTAGAGAACCACCGAATTAGACCACATATGCACACTTAGTATAACATATCAATGCTAACAATTATCATCAAATTATAATAATGATTTAGTTTTAGGTATGTTTTTAGGTATGTCTCCCCTAAACGATATGTAATTAAATCCCCCCTTTCATTTCCTCTGATAAACCGCTTTTTCTTTAAGAACCAACACACCCCCTTATAGGGATTGACTGACAGAAATCTGATCCTCTATTATAGAGACCGACACGATATCTATAACATTTAGATGTCAATACAAAGATTGTATCTCTTGAAAAGCAATATAATTTCTGATTTTGAACGTTTGGACATTCTAATAGAAATCTAGTATCTGTCAGCCAAATATTTGCCGTCTATCCAAATAACAAAAATTACTATTATTAGTATAATCTAAAAAGAGGGAGCTTACTAAGTAACACTAATAAGTATTTCAAATTCCCTGAAAGATCACACAGTAAACACACAGTAAGAAATTTATATGCTCCACTTCAGCGATAATAAACATTCACTTGTATTTATATTAGGATAATGTAATTTCTATACATATATATATATATATGAGAGAATGGATCGGGATAGGTTTGAAATGAACCAACAACATATATCTATGCCCATTAGAATCCTTATTACAAGACAAATACGTATCTCTCAGTTATACATAGATATAACACAAGAATGATTAGCAGACTATATAACTGACAAGCAAACCCGATTACGCCGTGACTCACAGGAGAATACCACCAATAGGAAAGCTGAAAAATTGGCATACTAATAGTCTGAAATCTGTAAATTAAAACATATTCTTTACGATATAAGATTAAGATTTTGAGTATCCCTATGAATAGAAAGATATCCCCTGAGCTCACACTATATATAATCAAGAGAACACTGCTGGTATGACATATTATACATATACATCCATAAGCTTATCCAATCCCCTTGCGGCTAATAGGTGACGTCACAACCAATCGGATAGCTCAGAAATCGGCATATAAAGATACGATGAGTATAAATACCCATACTTTTTAAGGATAATTGACATCAGGTAGCCTGAAATATTTAAATACTTATTTACTTATTCTAGCAAGTAGAAAGCATACAATTCAGTATATTTAAAATAAGCTGTAACTAACGGCAATTTGTTCCGACCGGAAGTGACGTCACCAAGTTAAGGAGGCTACACGAATTAGGAACAAACAATTGCATTTTTATTTCCTAAAAGATCTAAGAGCAACAAACAACTATCACACAAGGTTTCTTACAAATAGGGACTTTGGGAATAGAAATTATTCATAATATTTACATTAATAGGTAGCAGCGAAACCGGAAGTGTCTTTAAACCAGACATCCGGTCAGATAGCTATAAAAGGCCAACAGTAAGTACTAATAACCAGTCTTGATAAAGGCCTAGAGGGGCCGAAACGCGTAGACTGGTAAGCACATTTCCATTGGGAGTTATTATCTGTGAACCTGCTACACATTGTTTGTATTTTTCTTTCCACAGGTTTTTTCAACATATTTTTTCGACCTATTTTCTTTTTGTATTTTTGTTTTCACCATGGTTTTTTTCCCTATCCTGTGATTCCACCCCTTTCTACTAGGAGAACCAGGACCAAAGGTTCCAACACATCACTTGGATTATTTTCGTTCACTAATATATAAAAAAATTTTAACACTTTGTGGACTGATACCCCCTGTAAACGTTTTACACATTTGACCTCCTTTTTTTCACTTTTTTTCCACATTGATTATATTTGGATCAATCTGATTTGAACTTGTTTGTTTTCAGATATCTATCTGTGTTTAGATATCAACTTGATTTGTTTTGGACACCCCATCACTGAATTTGGACACATTTTTTTGCACAACATTGCACTATTTATCCTCATTAATAGCTCCTGTAGCCTTAGATAGTAATCTATTAAATCGCATATTTTGTACCTTGTACACTATTACTGTAACAAGTTTCAGTTCTGTACCTTCATAACTTCATGGATCCATGAACTAGGAATTGTGCATATTGCTTGATTTTTTAACATCATCAACATTGGTTTTAGCATTTGTTTATATTTTATATTTGTTTTTATGTTATTAAATTTGAACTGTTTTTAGATCTCCACGTTTACACCTAGCCTCCGTTAGTTGGCGCCTGGTCACTTTATTTCTGTATAACCACACTCTAATAGGCGAAAGCTAGGTTTCGCCTCTTCCGGGCATATAGGTGTTAGTTGGCGCTCTAGTAGGACATACATATCTCTAGCAGTGTTTGTTATACCTTGCTATTTGGAGTGGTTACAGCTCAAAGCACCAATATTTAAAGAGACAGTTTGCAATCTCTGCAACACATTGCTGCTATTCCCTTTTGGGCCCTCAGTCTATGAGCAGAACAGGGATTATTTTATTAATACTATTTTGTGAGACTGAGTGGAACTTGAACCTAATTCCCAATTCTTAATAGAGTCCTGGTATTACAATATCCCATCTAGCTGCTGACGAAGCAAGATTGCTAGTGGTTCCAGTGAAATGTTGAACAGCAATGGAGATAAGGGGCATCCTTGACGGGTGCCCCTGTGTAATACTACGGGCTGCGAAAGTTCTCAGTTGATAAGCAATGCTGAAGTCGGGGCCGCATATATAATACGGATTACTTCCTGCACATGTCCCTTCAGTCCAAACTGGTCTAAAGAAAAAAATAAATATTTCCACGAGATTCGATCAAATGCCTTCTCAGCGTCTATAGTTAAAAGGGCTAAATCCGTCATATCTCTATGCCTAGTTGTTCTAAACTTGTTCCAAAAGAAATCAATTAATGTCATTATCTTACGCATATTTTTGGCCAGCCATAAAACCAGATTGGTTCTCGTGAATTATTAAACCTAAGTATGGCTTTAATCTCTTAGCTAAAATCGATGTTAAGAGTTTATAATCCATGTTTAGAACTGATATAGGCCTATATGAGCCTGGCAGCTCAGGGTCTTTATTTTTTTTTAGGAATTAAAGATATTACAGCTGCTGCAAAATATGGGGAGCATTTATTATGTTTAATGAAATAATGATTAAATAGATTTACCAGTGTTGGGACAATTTGTTGTTGAAGAATCTTATAAAATTTGGTGGGAAGGCAATCTGGGCCTGCTGCCTTATTAGACTTAGCTGATGTAATTGCCTCTATAGTCTCCTCTATCGTAATCGGGGCATTAATCTCTGCTAAAATCTCAGTAGAGATTTTAGGAAACATAATTTTGTCCCAGAACGTATCTCTTATTGCTACATCTTGCTCTTCTGCTCTATATAGTTCCGTAAAGAAATAAAAAAACACACGCACTATTGGTAAATCTCTCGGATTTATTTCTAATAGCAGTTATATTATTTCTATTAGTGGCCTTGATCAATCTAGCCACACATTTAGCAGCTCTACCTTCAAAGCTACCATAGAGAGCTTTCTGTCTTTGTATTTCTGATCTAGTCTTCTGTTTGATAAAGACATCTCGCATAGATTTAGCAGTAATATGTTTCCTCCAGTGTTCACTCGAGCGGTCCCATAAATATGTTCTATATGCATTCTTTACTCGATAAGACAACTGAATCTCATGTTGTCTGGAGTTTCTTTTCAGTTTACACATATATGCTTTTATCTTGCCTCTTTTTTGTTTATATAATTTTTATTGAGGTTAAATATGTAGTACAACAGAGAAAGTATTGTACGGATGTCATAAACATATACAAAGAAAGAACATATCCATCGTATTGCCACAATATATAGTCATATCTGTTACATCATATTTATGCAATATATGTTAAAAATAAACCTCATGTTTTCTGTATTTTCTTCGATTCTATTCTATATAACAGCATAAAAGAAATAAGCATGTAGCAATTTAGAGTATA
Source organism: Bombina bombina (assembly GCF_027579735.1). Lineage (NCBI taxonomy): Eukaryota > Metazoa > Chordata > Amphibia > Anura > Bombinatoridae > Bombina > Bombina bombina. The sequence goes on along the minus strand of NC_069501.1, from coordinate 865,959,171 downwards.
TATATGATATAAAGAATATAAACTTTTTAAGCTTTTTAAACTTTTGAAACCCAGAGTAATGTAATGGACGAACAGCAAATTGTGGCTTTCAATATATAAGAACAAAAATGTCAAGCTAGAAGGTATCTGAGCCACCAGATTCTGGGTAGTTAAGGAGATGTTAATTTGAAGTGCGGTATGTTTCAAGGGAAACCGCGCAAGAATGCTCTGGCATAGTCACATAATGCCAGAGTTCTACAAATATGGGGGGGGGGAAATGGAGAGTAATCATGTAATGAATGAATGGGGGAGTCCTGTTTAGGCAAGGGAATGGGCGAGTATAGAAATGAAGGGAATGGAATGAGTAACTGAATGAATGGATAAATGAATGGGTATATGAAGGTATGAATGAATGAGCGAGCAAGGGGGGGGGGAAGATGATCTGGACCTCAAGTTACAGAAATATGATATATAGGCAATAACAGTAAAGAGACCCAGCATATATGGGTATGTGAATAACTGGGTGAAGAAGTAGGTGTACGAATAAATGATCAAATGAATGATGGGGGAATGAGTGAATAAATGAATGAGTAAAGGGATAAATGAATGAGTGGATAAATGAGTGGGGGGGAAGCGCACTTAGTGGGTAAATGGATGAATAAGTGGGTAATTCTTCAAAGAACTGGTTTAATGAATACTGAATGAATGGGTGAATGGGTGAAGGGGGAGGAGATTTGTTGAGCTCCTATACTTAGAGGCAGTGATTAAACTCAGTAGTATAAACCATACAGTATGTCTAGTCTAATTTTGGACACCTATTCTCATTCTTATTCTATAAATCAGGTAATGGCTGATTGTGAGGTAGTAGTAATTAAGCAGGAGGAAGGGGGGAACAGCAGGGGAAGTGCCACAGAATTATATATAACCTCAATGTCTCTAGCTACAACAAGAATTAGGAATGTTGAAATAGTAGTAAGCCCTAATCCAATAATGAGGTATTAAGCTACAGAAATACACAGTGGTGTTTGCTATTCTCTCTATATTTAAAATTAACAAAATACAAGATGTAATATGATACATTTACCTCAGCCCGTTCTATTAGAGTAGTAGTAATAATGGTAAGGTAAACTGCAACAACAACAACAAGGGTCAAGACATGTAAACCAATAATCATGAATATTATTACAATTGACCCTATAAAGGAATTAGTAAGAGCGGAAAAACAGCGATATAAACATTATAAGAACATTAATAAAGAACATACATATATAAATAAGTACTGGCTACTTAAACCTTTTGTGTAGATGGTCTCGGGAGGAAGGAAAAACAAAACAAAACAAACCCCCCACCACCACCACTCACGCACCCCCCCCCATCCCTACACCAGAGACTTCCACACATATTTTAATAGCATATTTTGTAGCCTATATCCATAAATGTATCTTATAATATTAGGCCAGCACTAACCCCTGACAGCAAGTTTGCCATGATATTAAACAACCTCACATCCTTGTTATAATGGGCACATAGTATTCGTGGAAACAATTCAAACATATCAACCTATAAGCTTAAAGGGACACTCAAGTCAAAATTAAACTTCATGATTCAGATACAGCATGTTATTTTAAACAACTTTCCAATTTACTTCCATTAACAAAATGTGCACAGTCTTTTAATATTTACATTTTTTGAGTCACCAGCTCCTACTGAGCATGTGCAAGAAGTCACAGCATATACGTATATGCATTTGTGATTGGCTGATGGCTGTCACATGGTACAGGGGGAGTGGAAATAGACATAACTTTGCAATTTATTTAAAAAAAATCTACTACTCATTTAAAATTCAGAATAAGTGCTATTGCATTGTCTTCTTATCATGCATTTGTTGATAATGCAAATCTATTGTATTGACTGGTCCTTTAAGTTTAACTTTTGAAGACATTTTTTAAAACAGTGTCTCTTGTACTTTACCATAAGTGCTCAATCTATATCACAGTTATTCAGATTCTAAAAATAAAGGGATTCTAGGGTGTCCAGGACTTTATAATGTATTAATGTTTGTAGACTAACCATGTTTGTGCTGGGTATTTACTCAAATAAAGAGTCTTGTATTGCCTCAAAGTAGAGAAAGGACAAATACATACATTGATACATGAACTGAGGGGGTCCTGGGTGGGAACCTTATGCAAAGTATTCCTTAGATGGAGAGTAATTATATGAAACACTGAAATGCCATAATTATGAATATCATGCTCTCAAAGGCAAGGTATGGGGGTACAAAGAATAATCTATGCCTCTTTAGAGTAAGATAGGGGCCACAATTAGGTATTATTAAGGGACTATAACTAGTTATAACCACCAAATATATAGAAATATTGTACATCTCAGCACATTAGGACTTTGAACTGTTCAAGGAACCAGTCCGTCCCATTTTAAACATATAAAATCACTTTTATCTAGTACCATGGTAGTATATAGGCAGACTGGATACATTAAACAATTCAATAGAACTAAGAACCCTAAACCAAGATGTTCCTAAGTAATTGCAGCTGCAAAGATATGTCAGATCTATTACCTAGGCATTACAACCCACATAAAGCGCTCTCCCATAGTAAAACATAAATATCTGGTAGGGAATAATAGGACCTGACAGAGAAACAGAATAGCAGAACAATCAAAAAAATATATATAAAACCCAGCCAAACTAGACTATAACCCCTGAAGGTGTATCCAAATATTATAGAAGGCATCAGCAATACATGCAAAATAAACCTGGCAGCCCCATGTTGACGCATAACTGGGAGACCATGCAAAGAATATAAAACACAGTGAAAGCAAATTTGACTGACAATAGTAATACAAAGCTAATGATAATTTAGGGATTCTGGCACCCCCTCAGTACCCATAATGAAGAGCACAATGAGTCCTGCATTCAGCTTGTAATAGTTAAGTCCCATGAGAATAGTAACGAAAACATAGTGGCTATATTTATCGCAGCAACAGTCTTGCTGGGCCAGCTGAGTCACAATTTAGACCTGATGTAGTTATCATTCGTTAGTAGGCAGGGGCTTAAAAGAAATATACAGTCCAAAGATGAATGTAGAACATGCATACAAATTGACCTATCTCAAGGATGTAGTAAACAGTCCAAGGTTTTGGGAAATTGTGGGTGCTTAAGAAAGGTACCGTCTCACCCTATTCCCACTCTCCTCAGTTTGAGTCCCGTGTATGCCTTGAATAGTTGCTGCCAGCCTCTGTTTACCACTTCTATAGGATCTAGCTCTTCACTGCTTGTTTCAGTGGCCTTGTATCTGGTTGCATGGGGCAGGCAAAGTTGCTTCAGCAAAAGAAAGGGCCGCCAAAGTTGCTTCAGCAAAAGAAAGGGCCGCTCCAGATCTGCCCCTGTTTGCTCCGGTTTAGTTACTCTTCCCCCCAGGCCTGTATAAGAGACTCCATAATCGCTTACCAGATGGTATATGTCCTCCACATTGACCCATGCTGAGAGCACCCGAGGGTCCCAATCTCCACTTCCTCCCCGGATTGCCTCATGGGCTTCAGATGGGGTTCTAGTGCTAACACTCAGCACTAAGAGCCTGTCGGTATTACCATCTGCCTCATGGTACATCGTCCCCCCAGCAATTACTGCATCTGCTGGGTTTAAATAAGCAGTAGGCTGAGTCCTGCTGTCATCAGCATAACCAATGGTTTTATTTAACTCCGCAGTTAAACGAAGATGGTGATGTTTTAGGAGGTTGCTGAGCTCAATTAATATCTTATGAGCATTTTCCATGTCTGTTGCAAACCCACGAGGGTGACAAGATGTCTGCAGTCTTCTCCGATTTCAGGCAGGTCTTCGTATGAATCCAGTGTCTTTTTGACACTGGTTAGCAATCTCCAAGTGCTGAGAATGGGTTAATCATGCAATCCCCTATTAAAAGAAGGCTGACTTTATAGTGAAAGTTTGATTTACACTGGTTTAGCATATTTAGAATGGGAGCTCAAAAGATGTGTGACCATCCATGTTCGCTGTTGGCTCCGCCCCCCCCTTTTATCTTGCCTCTTAATACTGCTTTTGCTGCTTCCCAAAACACTTCAGGCCTGTTTTTATAATCCCTATTATAACTCTCATATTCTCGCCATTGATTAATAAACCAGTTATTAGACTGTACATTATTCATCAAATATTTTGGAAAAAAAATGGATTGATTCGTAGACCTACTTAACCGAGCAGGATTAAGTATTAATGTAATCACGGCATGATCTGAAATCATTATGTCCCCTATCTCCGCCTCCCATTCTAGACCAATCAAGGGCTCTGCGATCAAGAAGAAATCTATCCTGGACAATGCTTGCTGACCTTTTGACATGCACGTATAGGCTCTCAAATCAGGGTTCTGTCACCGCCAAATATCTATCAAGCCCAATTGCGAACATAGTTTCTGTAAAATGCGAATTTTCCTATCACGCGTGCACATTCTTACTTTCTTAACTCTGTCCAAAGTAGGGTCTGCTATTAGATTGAAGTCACCAGCAATAATAAGATTCTGGCCTGTAAATTTATGCAAATATAGTACCATCTTATCCCATCTATATTATTTGGTCCATATATATTACATAACACATATCATACCTTATTGTACATTATTTCTATAATTACAAACCGTAATTACATCCTTCCTGATCTATGATAGAGGACTCAATCTTATATTCTAAATTTTTGCTAAATAGTATTGCCACTCCCCTCTTACGGGCATTATAGGGGGCAGCAATAACTTCCCCTACCCAATTAGTCTGAAGTTTCGGAATTTCATTCGCCTTCAAGTGTATCTCCTGTAAGAAAGCGATATCTGGTTTTGCTTTTGCTAAATGTTTAATTATTGCTTTCCTTTTTATTTGGGAGGTTATACCTCCTACATTCCAGGAGGTCAACTTAAAGGGGGCTGACATAGCTTATCAATATTAAAAACCAGGATGTTCCCCTTTTCTTGATATAAAATTATAACTGAAATTGAATAGGAGGGGGGCATCGGAGAGAGAGAGGAGAGAAAAGGAAAAAAAAAAAAGGGGGGGGGGAAGGGGATGTCGCCCGAAAAAATTAAAACATCTACCCTTTAAACAGTATCGTACATCTCTAACACTCTGCGAATATAGTTTCTTAACCAAAAACCAAAACAGCTTCCAAGAACTTTGAAAAAAAAGGAGACATTACTTTCCTTTTAGCCATCGTCTCCGCAGAAAAATCTTGAAAAGTCAAAATTTTATTATTAGCAATATGCACAGATCTCATTTTCCTATAATGTTTCAAAAATAAAACCTTATCCTGATAGTTCACAAATTTAAAAATAATAGATCTTGGTTTAGACAAAGTATTGCTCTCTTTAAGCGGGCCTAATCTGTGCGCTCTCTCAATCAAAAAAGGTGAGGGTGGAGGGGGAATCATAAGGGCCTGAGGTAGCGTGACAGAGACAAAATGTAACAAATCTTGATATTCCCCTGTTTCAGGGAGGCCAATAATCCGTAAATTGTTGCGCCTTGACCTATCTTTGAGGTCTTCTAACCACGCTTGCAACAGCGAAATGGCTTTTCCCTGGACAGTTATATCTGTACCATGACACCCTAGTCTCCACCTCCGCCAATCTATCTGTGAACTATATAATTTCATCCTTTAAATTAGAGATCTCTGCTTTTATTTCAGATTTAATTAAATCTAAATGTGGTGCCATCATTTTCGCTACTTCGGCTGCGAATTCTGTCATGTCATTAACACATAGATTGGTTGCTCCACGCTCTTGTGAGGTATCAAGCGATATATCTGAGTTTTTAGTATTGCCTCTCTTGTCTTTTTGTCTTTTTGTTTAGGCTGCATTTTAGGTGAAGAACCTTTTGGGTGCAAAATAAATATGTCCATTCACCGTGGTGATATGTGTATTCTTAGTGTATAAACTTTTATGTGTCTTGGTGGCCCTAAGGCCACTTGATTTTAAATAAGTGAATGTGAGGGGTAAACTCAACCAAGAGTATCAAAGTGATATTAAAATATAATGTAAATAATTTGCGTGAGCTTGTAAAAAGAGGGGTCTAATAAATAGACCTTATGTGGAGAAAAAAAAAAAACAACCAAAAAAACCCACCAAGTGAACACTGTGGTTCTTACCTAGAACTTCCCTAAATCTTACCTTTGGCTTCTTTCTATTTAGAAAGCCTTCAAAGTTTCTCTAGCTTCCTTATATCAGGAGATCCCTGATTATAGTTTTTACGTTACTCTTAACTTTATCTTTAAGCCTCACTATTTTATAAGCAGAGATCTGTTTTAACTATGTAATAATTTGGTATTAAGACACTATATTGTTTGGTCCACTCCTATTCTTTCCTAGACTTGAGACTCTCCCAACCTTCTTAGCACTCCCCTCTCTTAATTATTTGAACAATTTTCACACCTGTCATAAATTAAAATAAGAGTTAGCGAGATTTCATAATATATAGATGCACTTGGCTCTATCAATAGAGCCGCCTAATATCGTTATGGTCCAAACAACTCGAGCTGGTTTCTAGCAGGCGTATTCGCCCTTATGCCTTTTTAAGTTACTTATTCCTTTGAATTGTTATGAATCACAACGATCCTCTTAGGTATCTTAATTCTTAAGATTGGAGGTCTGAGTTACCCTATACTAAGAGAGGAACATAAATCCCAATATCTGGTTCCCAGATTCAGCCTCTACTCTGCCACTCTAGCTTGGACCTGCTTTACACAAAAGCCTAATTAACAAGCAGTAATCTTAAAGTACTTGTACTTTCCCAAAACAATTAAGATCCCCAAATATGTTACTAAGAATGCATAATGTTTCACATAATTTCTGCTTAGAACATCAGCCTGGATACTCAGATTCAGTCCAGCTATTCAATTTAAACCAACCTTCAAATTTCTCCTAGCCAAATTTACCAGGAGCTATAATGTAAAATATCCAGGCAAGTGCACAAAGAGCATAACAGCTGAATCACAGTCAAAAGCTTTCCTTATCGCCTTTATATAAGCCACTCACAGTACCGCTCCACTTGTGCCAAAAAGAACGTCCAAAATCCCAACTTGCGAGGTCCAAACACCTGAGCACATGTATCACCAGTGCAGCGAAATGATGCTCCCAGAACGTCAATCAACAAAAAGACTGAGATCACTATCTTTGATCCCTAAATAGGAATGTATGGCCCCACTGAAACTAGCCGTTTCCTTTCTCTTCTCCCAGTTACCCAGGTTGGCTTTTTGCTAGTGACTTGCCCCGTAGATCCAACCGATCTTGCCTAGGTTTCAAAGTTACTGAGGTATAGCCTGTCTCTGGCAAACTTCTGGTTATAATACGTTCTGGTCTTTTAAATAGCCACTTATTACTTTGTAGCAGCATCTCACTCACTCGCTCTACTCACGGCCCCGTCACAGATCACCATCGATTCCGGACATCAGCTGCCGGCGTTCATATATCACCTTTTGCGAAGCTGTCAAATTGTATTCCACAGACCTCAGGTTTTTCCGCCACCAGGAGCGGGTGTTTCTGCAGCTTCAACGGTTTGGCTAATCTGGGAGGGCTTGCCGAATTTGCCAAAAGTTTACATACCCTGTCCTATGACAAGCTGCTTATCACAAATCACAGTCCACTTAGGCAGCGCCGTACACAGGAGCAGATTTACCTGCCTGTTGGGAACTTTTTGTTGCACCTCTTACGGTTGTTTAATGCCTCTTATCAGACTGCCGAATCCAAACCACCAACCACTCGGCAGCTCCGCTAATGGAATCAGATGTATCCACAACCCTTACTCGGCTGTTACCACGTCCAGTGTGCAAAACAGCGCAGGTTTTAACCATCCAGGTAAGGGATTTTTTCAGCGAAAATTCGGAGGGCCATGGGATTTGCCCATCCCCCCTTAGTATTCCGTCTCACACCTTAGTATTCCAGTCTGCAATTTTTTGTACTCGTCCAGGGTATAATGCGCTGTGCTCCCAAGCTGCCTCTTCCCCAGCAATTACCATTAGTGTCCATTAATGTTCCACTTTGCTTTTATCATTGGGGGTTTCAGTACGGGACAGCATTACCAGACAGCCATCTTCACTGTAACACAGGTTATATCAGAGCACAACGTGTTCTCTCCTGGGTTCAATGCAGTTTATAAGGGTGCTCTAAGCAAAAGAGCAATTTTTGCCTTCTTGAGACTTCCTCACCATGATCCGAGGATCAGATGCCGGACCTAGTACATTTTCCTGGGCCAAGGCAAACTACGGTCAGCTGGCGAGTAGTTACGATCATTTGTAAAGGAAAACAGAGCTGTTGGTAGCTACCTGCACGCTACCTGTTTGCTCCGCCCCCAACCGGAAGTCCCAGTCTCTTTTAATTCTTCGATAGTCATTCATCACTGGTGAGTATTGCTTTAGGGTGAGCCAAAATAAACAGAAATCCAATCATATCTGCCATAACTTCTATATCTCATAATACAAGACACTAATCATATGCCTCCATCCCTATTCATCTGTCCTATGTCCAGTACTAAGTACTAAGAATGAGGAGGTGTTCAGGAGGTCACCTTTTTATAGAAAAGAAGTTCTGTCTATATAACTTCTGAATTTCTACTTTTTATTGAACACAGGAACATCTGTTTTTTTACACTGTAATACATTTCCTCTTTTAGATGTAACTAAGAAGAACAATCTTAAAGGCCAGTAAACACATTCGCCTAGATTTAGAGTTTGGCGGTAGCCATCAAAACCAGCGTTAGAGGCTCCTAACGCTGGTTTTTACCGCCCGCTGGTATTTAGAGTCAGTCAGGAAAGGGTCTAACGCTCACTTTGCAGCCGCGACTTTTCCATACCGCAGATCCCCTTACGTCAATTGCGTATACTATCTTTTCAATGGGATCTTCCTAATGCCAGTATTTAGAGTCTTGGCTGAAGTGAGTGTTAGAACTCTAACGACAAAACTCCAGCCACAGAAAAAAGTCAGGAGTTAAGAGCTTTTTGGGCTAACGCCGGTTTATAAAGCTCTTAACTACTGTGCTCTAAAGTACACTAACACCCATAAACTACCTATGTACCCCTAAACCGAGGCCCCCCCACATCGCCGCCACTCTATTAAATTTTTTAACCCCTAATCTGCTGACCGCACACCGCCGCCACCTACGTTATCCCTATGTACCCCTAATCTGCTGCCCCTAATACCGCCAACACCTACATAATATTTATTAACCCCTAATCTGCCGCCCCCAACGTCGCCGCCACCTACCTACACTTATTAACCCCTAATCTGCCGACCAGACCTCACCGCTACTATAATAAATGTATTAATCCCTAATCCGCCTCACTCCCGCCTCAATAACCCTATAATAAATAGTATTAACCCCTAATCTTCCCTCCCTAACATCGCCGACACCTAACTTCAAACATTAACCCCTAATCTGCCGACCGGACCTCACTGCTACTCTAATAAATTTTTTAACCCCTAAAGCTAATTCTAACCCTAACCCTAACACCCCCCTAAGTTAAATATAATTTAAATCTAACGAAATAAATTAACTCTTATTAAATAAATTATTCCTATTTAAAGCTAAATACTTACCTGTAAAATAAACCCTCATATAGCTACAATATAAATTATAATTATATTGTAGCTATTTTAGGATTAATATTTATTTTACAGGCAACTTTGTAATTATTTTAACCAGGTACAATAGCTATTAAATAGTTAAGAACTATTTAATAGCTACCTATTTAAAATAATTACAAAATTACCTGTAAAATAAATCCTAACCTAAGTTACAATTAAACCTAACACTACACTATCAATAAATTAATTAAATAAAATACCTACAATTATCTACAATTAAACCTAACACTACACTATCAATAAATTAATTAAATACAATACCTACAAATAAATACAATTAAATAAACTAACTAAAGTATAAAAAAGAACTAAGTTACAAAAAATAAAAAAATATTTACAAACATTAGAAAAATATTACAACAATTTTAAACTAATTACACCTACTCTAAGCCCCCTAATAAAATAACAAAGACCCCCAAAATAAAAAAATGCCCTACCCTATTCTAAAATTAAAATAGAAAAGCTCTTTTACCTTACCAGGTCCCAGCATGCCCCAATGAATTCAGCTCTTTTGCCTGTAAAAAAAAAACATACAATACCCCCCCAACATTACAACCCACCACCCACATACCCCTAATCTAACCCAAACCCCCCTTAAATAAACCTAACACTAAGCCCCTGAAGATCTCCCTACCTTGTCTTCTCCACACCGGGTGCCGATCTGTCCAGAAGAGCCTCCGATGTCTTGATCCAAGCCCAAGCGGGGGGCTGAAGACATCCATCCTCCGGCTGAAGTCTTGATCCAAGCGGGCAGAAGAGGACATCCGGACCGGCAAACATCTTCATCCAAGCCGCATCTTCTATGTTCTTCCATCCGATGATGACCGGCTGATCTTCAAGACCACCAGCGCGGATCCATCCTCTTCTTCCTTCTATCAGCCAATCGGAATTAAGGTAGAAAAATTCCATCAGCCAATCAGATTCAAGTTCAATCCGATTGGCTGATCCAATCAGCCAATCAGATTGAGCTCGCATTCTATTGGCTGTTCCAATCAGCCAATAGAATGCGAGCTCAATCTGATTGGCTGATCGGATCAGCCAATCGGATTGAACTTGAATCTGATTGGCTGATTCCATTAGCCAATCAGAATTTTCCTACCTTAATTCCGATTGGCTGATAGAATCCTATCAGCCAATCGTAAATCGAGGGACGTCATCTTGGATGACGTCCCTTAAAGGAACCGTCATTTGTCGGGAAGTCGTCGGTGATGATGGATGTTCCGTGTCGGCGGGATGAACATGGATTCGGAAGAAAGAAGATTGAAGATGCCGCTTGATAGAAGACTTCAGTCGGATCATGGACCTCTTCAGCTCCCGCTTGGATGAAGACTTCAGCCGGATCATGGACATCTTCAGCCCCCCGCTTGGGCTTGGATCAAGACATTGAAGGCTCTTCTGGACCGATCGGGACCCGGTGTGGTGAAGACAAGGTAGGGAGATCTTCATGGGCTTAGTGTTAGGTTTATTTAAGGGGGGTTTGGGTTAGATTAGGGGTATGTGGGTGGTGGGTTGTAATGTTGGGGGGGGTATTATATGTTTTTTTTTTACAGGCAAAAGAGCTGAATTCTTTGGGGCATGCCCCGCAATGGGCCCTTTTCAGGGCTGGTAAGGTAAAAGAGCTTTTCTATTTTAATTTTAGAATAGGGTAGGGCATTTTTTTATTTTGGGGGTCTTTGTTATTTTATTAGGGGGCTTAGAGTAGGTGTAATTAGTTTAAAATTGTTGTAATATTTTTCTAATGTTTGTAAATATTTTTTTTATTTTTTGTAACTTAGTTCTTTTTTATTTTTTGTACTTTAGTTAGTTTATTTCATTGTATTTATTTGTAGGTATTGTATTTAATTAATTTATTGATAGTGTAGTGTTAGGTTTAATTGTTGATAATTGTAGGTATTTTATTTAATTTATTTATTGATAGTGTAGTGTTAGGTTTAATTGTAACTTAGATTAGGATTTATTTTACAGGTAATTTTGTAATTATTTTAACTAGGTAGCTATTAAATAGTTATTAACTATTTAATAGCTATTGTACCTGGTTAAAATAAATACAAAGTTACCTGTAAAATAAATATTAATCCTAAAATAGCTACAATATAATTATTATTTATATTGTAGCTATATTAGGGTTTATTTTACAGGTAAGTATTTAGCTTTAAATAGGAATAATTTATTTAATAAGAGTTAATTTATTTTGTTAGATTTAAATTATATTTAACTTAGGGGGGTGTTAGGGTTCGGGTTAGCTTTAGGGGTTAATACATTTATTATAGTAGCGGTGAGGTCCGGTCGGCAGATTAGGGGTTAATTATTGTAGTTAGGTGGAGGTGACGTTGGGGGCGGCATATTAGGGGTTAATAAATATAATATAGGGGTCGGCGGTGTTAGGGGCAGCAGATTAGGGGTACATAGGTATAATGTAGGTTGCGGCGGTGTACAGAGCGGCAGATTAAGGGTTAAAAAAATATGCAGGGTCAGCGATAGCGGGGGCGGCAGATTAGGGGTTAATAAGTGTAATGCTAGGGGTGTTTAGACTCGGGGTACATGTTAGGGTGTTAGGTGCAGACTTAGGAAGTGTTTCCCCATAGGAAACAATGGGGCTGCGTTAGGAGCTTAACGCTGCTTTTTTGCAGGTGTTAGGTTTTTTTTCAGCTCAAACTGCCCCATTGTTTCCTATGGGGGAATCATGCACGAGCACGATTTTGAAGCTGGCCGCGTCCATAAGCACCGCTGGTATCGAGAGTTGCAGGGGCGGTAAATTATGCTCTACGCTCCTTTTTTGGAGCCTAACGCACTGAAAACGCAGCCATTCTGTGAACTCTAAATACCAGCGGTATTTAAAAGGTGCGGGGGGAAAAAAGCATGCGTTAGCTACGCGGGTCGTTACCGACAAAACTCTAAATCTAGCGGATTGAATTTTTTATATAAAATGTATACTTTTGTGTAGTAAAACAACTTTGCAATAAACTTTCCTTATTTATTTTGCCCCTATTTCATGTGATTTAGCTCAGAATATTTTGTAATTTTCAAAACTGAAAATGTACACTAAATACTTCTCAAGCCTTACCCTGCTAGATATTTTTCTCTATTTTGCTTAAGCAGATAATAATTGCAAAACAATGAAGCAAGCCCAGAATGGCTCATCCAAATAAGGTAAATGGAGTGTGGGGTTTGGTTATTGAAAAATAATTGCAGCAAACAAAATATTTTACTTGTTTGAAAAATGTGTAGACTTGGATGATATGTTATTCTATAGCAAGACAACAGAAATATCTTGTAATTACAAGCAGCTAGATTACGAATTTGGCGTTATGCGTGAAAAAGCCTCCTAACGCTGCTTTTTCCCTACCGCTGGTATTACGAGTTTCCGTAACGCCACAAAAATATCCATCTCCGCTCAAATCATTAACGTAAACCGAGACCCAGTAGTTAATCATATAGCGCTAACAAAATCACTTCAAAAACATTACACAAAGTACACTTACACTCATACAAACACTACACAATATTTATTTTTAGATTTTACATTTTTATGTCAAAATAGAACGGATCAAAGTTATGAGATCTCGGGTGTTTGAAAAAAAAAGCCACACAAATCCATTTTACATTGACTTACATACACTCATTTAGCTACATCTAACTACAAATATTATCACATACATACAGTAATCGATACATAGAACAATATACAGCACATTACCTACACAAAACAGATTTTTATTATGAAATTAACACGATTTAGCTACTTTTTCACAAAAGAACATGATGTCACTAACTTTATGCTCAAAACAAGTATTGGATTTTATTTCTCAACAAATGTTTCTCCTCCATTGACTTCTATGGGGAAGACGTGCTCATGCACGCAACAGGAAGATTTACCTAACGCACGTAAAATGCGTATGTTACAGAAGCATTAGTTATTTTGTTGTGAAGAAACTTATTTCCCAGCAGCAATGCCTGAACCAGCCAAGCCAGCGCCTAAGAAGGGCTCCAAGAAAACTGTAACAAGTATCATTTCATAAAGGGTTAACTCTGTTCAGTTTTGAGAAAACTATTTTCTGAGGCAGGTTTCCTAGCATATTGTGTACTGTAATTAAGTTTGTGATAAGCATTCACTGCTAGGTGATAAGAAGGACTCAATTGTTTTCTTGTGTGTACTTGTTATCTGCGGTGGCCTGTCCAAGGGCTTTGTCTAAATGTGTGATGGGGGATTTTATGCTTCCCCCCCTGGGAGTGCCCTGTGTGCATGTAACCTAAATAAAAAGCAGGCTGGGCATCCCAGTCCTCAGTTCTTGGTTGTCCCTCAATCGCAGCGTTGACTCGTTTTTGTGGGCAGAAGGGTATCCTAGCTGTACTACAGCTAAGGGGGATTATTCTACATTTGCGAGACTCATATAGAATACTATGGAAAGCAGTTTCTCCCCTCTTCAGCAATAGGAATCCAGGCTACTAAGCGGTCCATCTCTCAGCGAGACTAAGGGTAACCGTAACATTTGGCGGCAGCGGTGGGATTTTTCCTGGATTTCCTAGGAGAGGTACAGAACGGATGGAGAGCGCTTATGAAAAATTGAAGCGTACAACCCTAAAGGATTTACTTGAAAGCAGAGGGGGGTACGCCAGCAACCGGCCGAGGAGAGAGCTGATCGCAGAATTGACCGAACTGGATCAGAGCTTCACAATGGCGGAAACACCGACCACGATTAGTGACGAAAAAACCAGGATTGTTCGGGAGAGGCTCTCACTGTACGGGCCGAACCCCTCCATGGAATTGGTACAGCAGTTGATGGCGGAAGCGGACAAGGATATACGAGAGACTCGAGCCCACGAACTCAACCTAGCGAACGCACACTGCAATGCTGAAGCCCCGCAGGTAATCATCCCTGTCGAAAATGCTGGGAGGCCCAAGAAACCCTATGCGGCATTTCGACCCTTCCTAGAGAGCGAGACAGGGATTGATGAATATTTGGCGGACTTCGAAAGGCAATGTGCCCTGCACCAGATTCCCAACAGGGAGTGGCCCACGATATTGTCTGGGAAACTATCCGGGCGAGCCCTGGAAGCCTTTCGTACTCTGGGTGCTGAGGAAGTGACACAGTATGAGCTAGTTAAGGAGACACTGTTGCGACGGTACGCAGTAACTCCGGACGCATATCGCCGACAGTTTCGGGGCACGAAAAAGAAGCCTAACGATACCCATATGGAATGGGCGCACCGAATGCGGAGAGCGGCAAATCACTGGATGAGCGGAAGTAAAGCGGTGACTGGTGAGGAAATTTTACAATTGTTTCTCTTAGAACATTTTTATAATGGCATGGAACAGCAAGGGAAGGAATGGCTGCGAGACAGGCGACCTTCTACCTTAGAAGAAGCAGCCAAATTGGCCGATGAACATTATGACTCCCGTCTTCACGAACCCAGAGAGGTTTACCGTGCACCCCCTCGTGCTGAATTCCGAGCCCCGGTGCCCGCAGGGCCCGCCCGACACTCAGGACCACCCAATAACAGCTCTGAGCGTCCCAGACCGACTTGCCACCGATGCAAGCAACCAGGGCATTTCATGGCTAGCTGCCCCCTTAATACGCACCAGACACCCAGGAATTACAATTACCCCTCTGGGGCATATCGTCCGGCCCGGACCCTCTGTGTTAACCAAGAGGCCCCTATGGAGGAATATTTGGGGCCGCTTCACGAGGCGGACCCTGTATATGCTGCCTCAGATAACCGCCAGCACCATCGGCAGAAGGTATGGCTCGAGGGGCGATCTACCGAGGGATTGAGAGACACAGGGGCTACTATCACGCTGGTACAGAGTCATTTGGTGCCGGAGCACAAGCGATCTGGACAGACTGTGGCCGTTAGGGTGGCGGGGGGGGATGTGTACAAAATTCCAACAGCTAAAGTGCATCTTGATTGGGGAGCGGGAAAGGGGGCTGTGAACGTGGGCATAATGGATAATTTACCTGCCGAAGTACTACTGGGCAATGATTTGGGCCCCATGACTTCTGCCTATGCTCCAGTATGCAACAACGAGGCGGACCCAGTGACTACACGGGCCCAAGCCCGGACGGAGCGAGAACTCTCACCAGTGCGGGAGACACAGGTAAGACCTACCCCGACCTTGCCTGACATGTTAGGCCCCATACCCTGGGACACCCCAGATGCTTTCGAGACAGAGTCTAAGACTGACCCGACCTTACAAAAGTACCGGGAACGAGCAGAGACCGGAGGGGGCGGGGCAGATAATGAAACATTCTTATGGGAAAAAGGGAAACTATACCGCTGGACAGAGAAAAGGGGACAGCGTAGGCGACAGCTGGTAGTGCCCCACAAATACCGTCAAGAAATCCTCAAGATAGGCCACGACATCCCCTTAGCAGGCCACCTAGCTGTAACCCGTACCCTACACCGCATTACTCACACATTCTTTTGGCCAGGGGTACACGCTGACGTTAGAACTTACTGTAACACCTGCGATGTGTGTCAACGAGTAGGAAGGCGAGGCGATCACCCTAAAGCCCATCTAGTAAATATGCCCATTGTAGAGGAACCCTTCAGCCGGGTTGCTATTGACCTAGTGGGACCACTGGCTACCCCTAGTCCCTCCGGTAAGCGCTACATTCTTACCGTAGTGGACTACGCTACCAGGTACCCAGAGGCTGTCGCCCTATCCAACATACAAGCGGATACGGTAGCGAATGCACTAGTACAGGTGTTCTCCCGGGTAGGATTTCCAAAAGAAATCCTATCCGACCGAGGCACCCAATTTACGGCTGAATTGACCCAACAACTCTGGCAGGTTTGCAAAATTAAGTCCCTCCTGAGCTCCCCATACCACCCCCAGACGAACGGGCTGTGTGAGAGGTTCAATGGGACCCTCAAGCAAATGCTCAAGACGTTCACTCAGGAATACCGAGACTGGGAACGCTTCCTGCCGCACCTCCTTTTTGCTTATCGGGAGGTGCCCCAGGAAACGACAGGGTTCTCTCCCTTCGAGTTGCTCTACGGAAGAAAGGTACGGGGACCCCTAAACCTGATCCGGGAGCACTGGGAGGGAGAGATGGAGACTGACGGTGTCCCCATTGTGCCATACGTGCTGGAACTCAGGGACCGAATGGAGCAATTAGCCAAATCCGTGCGGGCTAATCTCCAGTCGGCCCAGAGAAGACAGAAAGTATGGTACGATCGGGGGGCCCGAAAGAGAATCTTTACCATAGGACAAAAGGTGTTAGTACTTAAGCCGGTGAAGACAGACAAATTGCAGGCGTCCTGGCAGGGCCCCTACCAGATCGTAGAGAAAAGGGGAGACACCACTTATGTGATAGCTAGCTGCCACGACAACAATCTTAGAAAGACATTCCATGTAAACATGCTCAAGGAATATTTTGAGCGACCAGAGAACGTGACGGCCGTATGTTGTTCCCCTCAGGAAGGCCCCGACAGTCTACCCATTCCAGACCTATTAGAGAAGAGTCTCCCCACAGGTATAGTGGCTCAGGTTCAGATAGGAGACCGACTTAGCCCCACTGAAAGGGAGCAGCTCAACCAACTCCTACAGTCCAAACACCTCACCTTCTCCCCGAAGCCAGGGTACACTACTTTAACCACCCACCAGGTAGATACTCCGGGACAAGCTCCCTTGCGCCAGGCTCCGTACCGAATCCCCGAAGCAGTTAGGATAGGAATGAAGAAGGAGATCGATGAGATGCTCCAACTCAGGGTAATTGAGCCCTCCGATAGTCCCTGGGCCTCCCCAGTTGTCTTGGTGCCCAAGAAAGATGGGACCACCCGGTTCTGCGTAGACTATCGGAGGCTCAATGAAAAGACCGTGACGGACGCTTACCCTATGCCCAGGGTAGACGAGCTACTCGATCGTATAGCCAGGGGAAATTACCTGACCACTATTGACCTCTGCAAAGGTTACTGGCAGATTCCCCTGGCCCCGGAGGCTATCCCCAAGTCGGCATTCGTCACCCCATTCGGCTTATATCAGTTTAGGGTAATGCCGTTTGGGATGAAGAATGCCCCAGCTACATTCCAGCGCTTGGTGGATAGGCTCCTGGATGGCTTCCAGAGTTTTGCTTGCGCCTACCTGGACGACATAGCGATCCACAGTGAGTCATGGGAGGACCACTTAGCTCACATAGGAATGGTTCTGGATCAGATCCGGGCTGCTGGCCTAACTCTGAAGCCAGAAAAATGCCACTTTGGGATGGCCGAGGTACAGTACCTGGGTCACCGGGTGGGGTGTGGAAAGCAGCGACCAGAGCCGGCCAAGATAGAAGCTGTCGCCAATTGGCCCACCCCCATCACTAAGACTCAGGTCCTAGCCTTCCTGGGCACGGCAGGGTACTATAGACGGTTCGTACCAGACTACAGCACACTTGCCAAACCCCTGACTGACTTGACCAAGAAGAACTTACCTCGACAGGTCCTGTGGTCTCCCCACTGTGAAACGGCTTTCCAGGCTCTCAAAAATGCTCTAATTAACGCTCCTGTCTTGGCGGCTCCAGCCCTTAACAAACGTTTTATCGTCCATACAGATGCTTCCATGTTCGGGCTGGGAGCCGTCCTCAGCCAAGTAGGCGAAGATGGAGGGGAGCATCCAGTTGCCTACATCAGCCGGAAGCTCCTGCCCCGCGAAGTCAGCTATGCAGCGGTCGAAAAGGAGTGTTTGGCTTTGGTGTGGGCATTAAAGAAATTGACTCCCTATTTATATGGGCAGGAGTTCACTCTGGTCACCGACCATAACCCGTTGGTGTGGCTGAACCGGGTCTCTGGAGATAATGGCAGGCTATTACGTTGGAGTTTATCGTTGCAACCCTTCAATTTCACCATTACTTACAGACCTGGGAAACAGAATGGCAACGCCGACGGGTTGTCCAGACAAACTGACCTCAGCCCCGCATAACCAGCGGTCTGGACAGCCTTAGTCTGCCCCGAAAAGGGGTCAGACCGTGTCTGCCAGAGTGTTCCACAGAAAGGGAGCACTGTTACAGAAGCATTAGTTATTTTGTTGTGAAGAAACTTATTTCCCAGCAGCAATGCCTGAACCAGCCAAGCCAGCGCCTAAGAAGGGCTCCAAGAAAACTGTAACAAGTATCATTTCATAAAGGGTTAACTCTGTTCAGTTTTGAGAAAACTATTTTCTGAGGCAGGTTTCCTAGCATATTGTGTACTGTAATTAAGTTTGTGATAAGCATTCACTGCTAGGTGATAAGAAGGACTCAATTGTTTTCTTGTGTGTACTTGTTATCTGCGGTGGCCTGTCCAAGGGCTTTGTCTAAATGTGTGATGGGGGATTTTATGCTTCCCCCCCTGGGAGTGCCCTGTGTGCATGTAACCTAAATAAAAAGCAGGCTGGGCATCCCAGTCCTCAGTTCTTGGTTGTCCCTCAATCGCAGCGTTGACTCGTTTTTGTGGGCAGAAGGGTATCCTAGCTGTACTACAGCTAAGGGGGATTATTCTACATTTGCGAGACTCATATAGAATACTATGGAAAGCAGTTTCTCCCCTCTTCAGCAATAGGAATCCAGGCTACTAAGCGGTCCATCTCTCAGCGAGACTAAGGGTAACCGTAACAGCGTAGACAAGAAAACTCGTAATACCAGCGTTACAATTGTGAAACTAACTCATTCTTTCTTGCGTTATTCCCGCTATGACAAATATATCAAGAAATTACTATTTTCCTATGGAGTTATGGCTTTTACTTGTGTGAAATTCACTACAACATCAAATTGTTATATAAATTTACATTACATCAACTACAAATCACCATCACCAATACGAAATCTTTGTGAAAAGTTACATCAGATTTAAACGGACAGAAAAATAATTTTCACATTTCATTATTGACAAACAGTAGACAATTGGAAATACGTCTCATTTACCTCTATTATAGCATTTCATTATTCAACTCATATGCTTGCATGAACAGCATATCTACATAGGCTTAACACATGATCATTAATGGATGCACATATATGACTTTTGTCATTCACTCATACATGTGCATTGATATTCTGGGTCGAAAACACATATAAACAATGAACACATTTACATCATACAACTACATTGGAAGGTTGCTTAACTTTACATTCTCTCTATGAATCATGAAACATTAAATATGGATTTACTGTCCCTTTAACCTCATGATTCACTCAGAATATACCATTAGGAATTATGTACAATAATAACATATCATTAGAACATATTACAGCTGTCACTTTTTGGGAAGGAACAACAATGCTATACTGCTTTATATAAGTCAGCATATGTGGGAGAGAATCACAATACATACGTAGATCAAATATGTGTGATGTACAATCACTAGAGGGCGCTAAAGTGCAATTAGAAGGAATATCTCTAGTCAAAGAAACCCATATGAATATGGGCTTCACACGAAAAAAATATATAAAAAACCCTTTACAGACAAATGATAATTAACAGTCTGATATATATAATAAAACTACAGCTGCACCTCTCAACACATATACTATGAAAGTAAAGTGAATCAGACTCCTATAACAAGTGCATGTAACACCAGAGGGCGCTAATATGATTAAAAATTGTGTATACCCAATTTAAAAAGATTTTTTAAAAACAAATGAACAATGGTATATAGTAATGGATAATGGTACCTCATTAAATAAAATGTCCCAGTTTAAAAGTCCACTAGAAAATGTATAGTCTTATAATTGGACACATAAGTTCAAAATTTTTTCTTGACTGTCGGCAGTGGACTCTCCCTGATTCAGAATCAGGATCCTTCTTTTTCCAAAACGAAGCCAATCTGTGTAGGATTTAAACACAAACAAGATCGACCATTGTGTGTATCCACAGACCCAATATATTTCACACAGCAGTATTCAATTTCCAGGGTACTCACACTTTTGCAGAGCACACCAGTGTGCTTGTGGGAACGGACTGGTTATCAGAGCAAACCAGCTTGCTCTCTCCGGTATGCTCTCTCCTCGCAGGTGTGGATAATGACAGATCCACTGGCGCCTCACAGTAAATCAGTGTACTGAGACTTCACTTAGCAGCGGAATACAAGTGGGTGGACAATGTGTAACAATAAAATTTGCTACGCGTTTCTCGGCTCACTTAGCCGTTTCCTCAGGAAACGGCTAAGTGAGCCGAGAAACGCGTAGCAAATTTTATTGTTACACATTGTCCACCCACTTGTATTCCGCTGCTAAGTGAAGTCTCAGTACACTGATTTACTGTGAGGCGCCAGTGGATCTGTCATTATCCACACCTGCGAGGAGAGAGCATACCGGAGAGAGCAAGCTGGTTTGCTCTGATAACCAGTCCGTTCCCACAAGCACACTGGTGTGCTCTGCAAAAGTGTGAGTACCCTGGAAATTGAATACTGCTGTGTGAAATATATTGGGTCTGTGGATACACACAATGGTCGATCTTGTTTGTGTTTAAATCCTACACAGATTGGCTTCGTTTTGGAAAAAGAAGGATCCTGATTCTGAATCAGGGAGAGTCCACTGCCGACAGTCAAGAAAAAATTTTGAACTTATGTGTCCAATTATAAGACTATACATTTTCTAGTGGACTTTTAAACTGGGACATTTTATTTAATGAGGTACCATTATCCATTACTATATACCATTGTTCATTTGTTTTTAAAAAATCTTTTTAAATTGGGTATACACAATTTTTAATCATATTAGCGCCCTCTGGTGTTACATGCACTTGTTATAGGAGTACAATACATACGTAGATGTACATAACACGCATCACACAACAGCAAAGCACACATTTATATTTTAATTATCACACAATAACAATGTAGTAAAATACAACAGCAGAATGAAGATTTGCTAACTAGACAGGCAGGTTGCTAATATGATGACGTCATTATAAGCTTCAACCATACAGATTACAGCTTTAGGACTGTACCGCCCCTTTCAGAAGTTTCTCAATCAATACTACATATACGTAAACGAGAGTTTGGAAGATCGTCATTGTTATAGCGATTTTAATGGGACACATACAATATTGACATCCCGCAAATCACTTATATATACAATATTATAGATGTCAGCTGGAAGATCTTCATTATTATTGAGATTTCAATGGGACGCGTATAATATTGAAATCTCACCAATCACTTATACATACAATATAATAGATGTCAGCTGTTACTTTATCGTTTACAAACAATATTGCAGCAACATTGATTGATCAGATTCTATGCCATTATACACAAGTATGCACTTTCATTCATGTTAGCGTGGACTTGTGCTTTTTACAGTAAGATCATGTTTAATAAGTATTTATTACGCATATGAACAAACATTACGAAGATGCACTGTATATGTTATATTTTACACTTTCACATTGCGATTCATTGGGGGAAACAAAATTTCAGCAAACACCTAAAAAAACGCCCACTTTGAAAGCATTCGCACCGCTCAAATACAAACAAGTGTATAGAATCAGCAATCAATACAAACTCACTACCATTGAACATATTGCACTATAAAAACCCCAAACAACATGGCCAAAGCGTCCCTTGTGATCGACATTGTATCAAATCGCTTTTGTGTTTTTGCATACCTTGTTACTTTTGCTCTACTGTTTGGCTTTGTGCTGCTTAGCTTGGCAAATATGGATGATCCGCAGTTAGCTGCTGCTGGTGCTGTTGCACGAGTGGTGTTCAATAGAATCAGGTGGGCTTGGGGTCTCCAAGAGAGACAAAGGGCTCGTCTGGTTAGAGGACCTCCTGTTCACATGGTGAGGCCCACCTTGGATAACATGAGCGACTTCGAGGTTTATGACAAGTATAGGCTCAATCGCGAACAGCTCATTAGCCTTTACGATGTTCTTAAACCTCATATGGAGCCACAAAGACGTATGCGGACTGCAATCCCTGGCATGACCAAGATGTGCTAAGTTGCATACACGTCCTGGCCTCCGGGAGTTTTCAATCTGGAGAGGGGTACATGCATGGGCTGTCTCAGGGTACCTTCTCTGTGGTTTTTGACAACTTTCTGGACGCCATGGTACGAGTCAGTAAGCGTTACATAGGATTCCCTCAAAATGATGGTGATTGGGGGCGCCTGAAGAGGGAATTCTTTGCAATAGCTCGAATGCACAATGTCTTGGGAGCAATAGATTGCACCCACATTGTGCTGCGTGCTCCAGAACATGACTTGCCCTTCCGAAATCTCAAACACTTCCATAGTCTCAACGTGCAGTTTGTTTGTGATGCACGGATGTGGATCATGCAGGTGTGTGCGGATTGAACATATGTTCAATCCACGGGCATGTGTCTAACAGAACTCTATTGCATTTCAATATCAAATACATACATGTATACCAAAATATTATCCAAAAGATAAATATATTATCAAATCCTAAATATTAGCACATAATGTTGCCTTTGATAAATATGATTTGTAATGTATTTATGAAATGTTACATGAAAAATAACAGGGAAGATTCAGAGTTGAAAGGATCAATGCAATCTTCAAAGTAATTATATTTGAGTCCAATCAATCAATAACTTAAAACATAGTAATTATTGTGACCTTGAATCAATATTTTATGAGAACAAGAATCCAGACTTTAACTAATGTTGAATCGTTGTTTCTTTAAAGATACTATTTTTTTTTAATTATCATATATGTCTATATATTTTTGTTATATATTTCAGATGGACCTTCCACTTCGGGGCATCAGCCTCCCGCCCCTCCCCAGACAGAACCCCCTCCCCAGACAGAAGCCCCTCCCCAGGCAGAAGCCCCTCCCCAGGCCCCTCCCCAGGAAGAAGCCACTCCCGGGCCCTTCCCATTCCTCCTGTCCTGTCCTTCCCAAAAAATGCCCCTTTGCCCCCCTCACTGCTCTCCCTGTATTTCCGCCCATACAGCTCCCCCACCTGCCCAGCCCCCAACTCACCAGGCCCCTGACTCCCCAGCTGTATGGGCTACCACAGAGCGGCAGCCTAATCCCATCCCTCCCCCTTTCAATTTCCAGCCAGACTTTCCCCCCAGTCCCCACCTTCATTGTCCTGGGTGTCGGATTGTCCTTCCCAGCCACAGATGTAAGTATCATTCGAAATCCACATTATAACATAGTTTATCTCATATCACTCCATATACCAATCACCACTACTTGGATAAAACAATAGAAAATTAACTTTTTAGTACCTTATCTCTTCTATAACCCACTGGGAGTGTAATTTCTTCTGCTTGCTGTGTTTACACAGCTTGGCCTCGAGGCCAAAAGGTTTAAGGATAGGTGTGGATACCACAGGCTAAATAAACTATTTCCAATGCCAATGTGAGGACAATGTAAATACTTATAAACAATTTAATACACTCAAGCAGGTAAAGTGTATCATTGTGAACCAATTAAAGGGGAGAACATTTTTGAGTAAACTGTCCCTTTAATGGTTTATGTCTGAAGAACACATTTAATGTGTAAATCTTCTATATAGAATATTTAATTATAATAATGATTTGTCTTTATTATTACAATGTCTCTTTGCTCTCTTTTTATTATGTTCTGTAATTATCAATAATTTTCGTTATTTTCTTTATTTTAGGTTGTGACTCAGTATGGTTAACGCTAGAGGCTCTAGCACTTATAGAGCAGACCATGCTGAGGAACAGTCTGTTTCTGGGAAGGATGCATGACACCATGCATGCCCAGCTACAGATTCAGTGCTTGACTCTACAACGTATGATGCGTTTAGAGTTAATGCTTGAATCTGCAGCTGGAAATGCACAGGACTATGAGGGTGATGCTGATGCCCCATAAGTGGAGGATCCGGAGATGTTCCAAGGGCGCAGATACAAATCCTCTGTCCACATGTCACTTTGTTTGTATTTATTGTTGCCATTTGGCCTTTTTTGTTTTTTTTGTTGTGCCTGTTGCACTCTTTCACCTTGTCAGATGGCTCCAATGGGGCTGTGTTGGCCCTTGTCAACTCCCTCCAAGGACTGTGATGCACTATGGCACCTTGTCAAATGGCTCCAATGGGGCTGTGTTGGCCCTTGTCAACTCCCTCCAAGGACTGTGATGCACTATGGCACCTTGTCAAATGGCTCCAATGGGGCTGTGTTGGCCCTTGTCAATTCTCTCCAAGGACTGTGATGCACTCTTTCACCTTGTCAAATGGCTCCAACGGGGCTGTGTTGCCCTTGTCAACTCCCTCCAAGGACTGTGATGCACTCTTTCACCTTGTCAGATGGCTCCAATGGGACTGTGTTGGCCCTTGTCAACTCCCTCCAAGGACTGTGATGCACTCTTTCACCTTGTCAGATGGCTTCCATGGGGCTGTGTTGGCCCTTGTCAACTTCCTACAAGGACTGTGATGCACTATTTCACCTTGTCAGATGGCTCCAATCTGGCTGTGTTGGCCCTTGTCAACTCCCTCCAAGGACTGTGATGCACTATGGCACCTTGTCAAATGGTTCCAATGGGTCTGTGTTGGCCCTTGTCAACTCCCTCCAAGGACTGTGATGCACTCTTTCACCTTGTCAAATGGCTCCAATTGGGCTGTGTTGGCCCTTGTCAACTCCCTCCAAGGACTGTGATGCACTATGGCACCTTGTCAAATGGCTCCAATGGAGCTGTGTTGGCCCTTGTCAACTCCCTTCAAAGACTGTGATGCACTCTTTCACCTTGTCAGATTGCTCCAATGGGGCTGTGTTGGCCTTTGTCAACTCCCTCCAAGGACTTTAATGCACTCTTTCACCTTGTTAAATGGCTCCAATGGGGCTGCGTTGGCCCTTGTCAACTCCCTCCAAGGACTGTGATGCACTCTTTCACCTTGTCAGATGGCTCCAATGGGGCTGTGTTGGCCCTTGTCAACTCCCTCCAAGGACTGTGATGTACTCTTTCACCTTGTCAAATGGCTCAAATGGGGCTGTGTTAGCCCTTGTCAACTCCCTCCAAGGACTGTGATGCACTCTTTCACCTTGTCAGATGGCTCCAATGTTGCTGATTTAACAATATGACTTTTTGTAACGTTATATTTCTTTCTTTTTTATGACATCATAATCAAATAAATGTCATTAAGATATTATTTGTCCTCTTTATTCATGTCCCTGATTAAAATCTATATTTTATGTGGTTAATCCTTAAAGGGACATGAAACCAAAAAATGGTCTTACATGAATCAGATATATAATCAATTTTTCAATAAATATATTATTTACATCTCTTATTTTCTTATTTAATATGCTTCATTTTCTTGATATACTTTGCCGAAAGGTTTATCTTTGCAAGAACATGATTATCAGAGAAGTGAGGTTCTAGATGTTGATTGTTGTTTGTATATATATATATATATATATATATATATATATATATATATATATATATATATATATATATATATATATATATATATATATATACAGGGAGTGCAGAATTATTAGGCAAGTTGTATTTTTGAGGATTAATTTTATTATTGAACAACAACCATGTTCTCAATGAACCCAAAAAACTCATTAATATCAAAGCTGAATAGTTTTGGAAGTAGTTTTTAGTTTGTTTTTAGTTATAGCTATTTTAGGGGGATATCGGTGTGTGCAGGTTCTCAATGGGGTTCAGATCAGGTGAACAAGGAGGCCATGTCATTAGATTTTCTTCTTTTATACCCTTTCTTGCCAGCCACGCTGTGGAGTACTTGGACGCGTGTGATGGAGCATTGTCCTGCATGAAAATCATGTTTTTCTTGAAGGATGCAGACTTCTTCCTGTACCACTGCTTGAAGAAGGTGTCTTCCAGAAACTGGCAGTAGGACTGGGAGTTGAGCTTGACTCCATCCTCAACCCGAAAAGGCCCCACAAGCTCATCTTTGATGATACCAGCCCAAACCAGTACTCCACCTCCACCTTGCTGGCGTCTGAGTCGGACTGGAGCTCTCTGCCCTTTACCAATCCAGCCACGGGCCCATCCATCTGGCCCATCAAGACTCACTCTCATTTCATCAGTCCATAAAACCTTAGAAAAATCAGTCTTGAGATATTTCTTGGCCCAGTCTTGCGTTTCAGCTTGTGTGTCTTGTTCAGTGGTGGTCGTCTTTCAGCCTTTCTTACCTTGGCCATGTCTCTGAGTATTGCACCCCTTGTGCTTTTGGGCACTCCAGTGATGTTGCAGCTCTGAAATATGGCCAAACTGGTGGCAAGTGGCATCTTGGCAGCTGCACGCTTGACTTTTCTCAGTTCATGGGCAGTTATTTTGCGCCTTGGTTTTTCCACATGCTTCTTGCGACCCTGTTGACTATATTGAATGAAACGCTTGATTGTTCGATGATCACGCTTCAGAAGCTTTGCAATTTTAAGAGTGCTGCATCCCTCTGCAAGATATCTCACTATTTTTGACTTTTCTGAGCCTGTCAAGTCCTTCTTTTGAGCCATTTTGCCAAGGGAAAGGAAGTTGCCTAATAATTATGCACACCTGATATAGGGTGTTGATGTCATTAGACCACACCCCTTCTCATTACAGAGATGCACATCACCTAATATGCTTAATTGGTAGTAGGCTTTCGAGCCTATACAGCTTGGAGTAAGACAACATGCATAAAGAGGATGATGTGGTCAAAATACTCATTTGCCTAATAATTCTGCACTCCCTGTATATATATATATATATATATATATATATATATATATATATATATATATATATATATATATATATATATATATATATATATATTGGTTGTTGTTGGCTCATCCATGTGTTCATTTCTAAATAATTTGTGAATTGATGCACCTTTAAAAAATGATCCCAAGTTTATTAAACTGAGATAATCAATGTAAATTATGAATTTGATGGCAATAGTATCCTCTCTGTGAATCCTGAACTTAATTCTTTGTATTTCATGTCCCTTTAAGTGATGCTGACCACAATTCTTTATGAATTGATATGCATTTATAATTTTTTTTGGTCCTTTTGACATCAACATAGACATATATTATTTTTTTAAAAGACTATTTTTGAATGTTGACAGCACATGTATTCCAATTTCACTTATATCTTATTGTAGTAGTCTAACAAAAGCAATCACTGTGTGTAATGTGCATATTTTAGCTGATTAATATCTTTCTCTTATTATTGTTTCTCTTTAATTATCCAACGAGATATTGCTACAAGGAAGGATGACCATATTTCAACTTGAACAAGTGACACATATAATAAATACATGTCATTATTCTTATTCAAAATAAATCTTCAAACATATCTGAAAACATCCCTGACATATGTATTTCTCATGTGTCCCTTTTTAAAGCTTAAAGATGGACACCATAGCTATAGGTAACATATAATGTATACCCAATCCCTATTTTCATAATGTATCTCATAGCATTATTTCTCATTTATGTCTAACATACGATTATTTAGAATTTTTATTTATATAACTTCTAAAATATTCATAAGTCTTTTTGTATCATTGGTTTAAGGAAGAGCAGGGCACTACTGGTCTCTAAATGAACACATAGGTGAACCAATGACAATCGGTATATATGTAGCCACCAATCAGCAGTTAGAACATCTTATTTTTCTGCTTTTGAGATTACTTCTAAACACATTTCATCAAAAGATAACAAGAAAAAGAAGCACATTTAAATAATATACTTAAATATTCAAAAGTAGTTCAAATTTCAATCTCGTATATAATCGTGGAACATAAAATGTGTGTTTTATGTCCATTTAAACCCTGCTGCTTCATAAATAGTTAATAATCCTCTTATTCTAATGAAATATATCCTTGTTACCAAGAATGTATTCTATTTCATATATCACAGTATTACGTTATCTAGCGTGACATTCATAGATAACAATATAGCACATACGAGTTTTTAAAATATAAATATGTTTCTTATTGACATGCAAAGCTGTAAAAGGAGTCCAAGTATTGGCTGATGTTTTTACGCGATATCGGATGCGCCATATTGGTTAAGACGTCACATGCCAAGCAGTAAAATTTCAAGGATTGGCTGACGTTTTTACGCAACCTCGGATGCGCCTTGGATTGGCTGACGTTTTTACGCAATCTTGGATGCGCCATATTGCTTACGACCTCACATTCCAATGTGTTAAATCCATCTGATTGGCTTACGTAGTCCCACAATATTTGATTTTGCATGTAAACCTTGTTTGCGAATGACAAGCCAAGTTTAAAACAATGGCGAGTATGGATTGTGTCAATCATGTACATTGTTGAACCACAGCTGATAAAGAACACAAAAATCTCTCTTGATGGCTGTCTCGTTGAAGAAACGAATGAAGGCAATATGTTTTCATGCATAATATATTCTGAGTCAAGTGAAAATCCATGAATATAGTTCATCTTGTTTAATATGTTTGTCAACAATATTTAAATTTTTATAAAATATTAGTGTGTTGTGTTGAATTTTCGACATATCTAATTGCTAAAGATGCGCTATTGTATTTGAATCAAGTAATCAATATGCATTGACCTTTATGATATGCTAAAGATATGAGATGCCTACTTATTCTAGATGTTATGTCATGTTATTTTTTCTTAAAGGGACATTATACACTCATTTATTCTTAGCATATATATTTTGTAGATGATCTATTTATATAGTCCTTATTTCTTTTAAATGTCTAGTTTTGCTTATGTTTAAATACCATTGCTGTGATTTTCTGACTCCTAACCAAGCCTCAAAGTTTGATGTGAGTACCATCAGCTACCTTCTCCAGCTTGCTCCTGTTTGTGTTAAGGGTCTTTTCATATGCAAAAGAAGGGGGGTTGTTTTATTTCCCACTTGCAATGGGCTTTCCAGCTAACTTTTTAACATAGCTAAAGTGAGAGTTTCCAAGTAAGTCTTTAAACCATTTTATCATGGAGTTTTATATCAGTATGTGGGCATCTTCTTCTTTATAGAAGTGTCTATTACATGCAGTTCTCTGAAAATGAGTGTATACTGTCCCTTTAATGTAAATGCTCAGTATTGTGTCATGTATAAGTTCCACATTGTTAATCTCCAAATATATTACTGTAAGCATATATTTCTAATGTAACTCTTAAAAGGACATGAAACCAGATTCCTTCTAAATGAAATGTCTTTCTTAAATAATTAAAACACAATAATGTATCTTTAATAAAATAGACTTTATTTAATACGTCGATAGAAATATGGCATACAGGCTTAGTATCCTATGCAAATATTTTCTTGTTTGAACAAGTACATGTAGATATACCAACAATCCCTAAGGATTAGTATATGTTAGCATATGTTCTTATTTAAAGGGACAGTCAAGTAAAGCAAAACAGTAATGATTTTAATCTCCTAAAATGCAATTTGTATAAAATATATCTCCAACGTTTATCACCAATTTTTCTTAATTCTCTTGGTATTCTTAGTTGATAGTTAAACCTAGGAGGTTCATCTGCTCATTTCTTAGACCTTGAAGAGTGCATCTAATCTGTATGCATTTTGACCACTAGAGGGCATTATTTTTTGTTTTCATATAGAGAACATTGAGCTCATGCAGTATAGTTACCCTGGATTGATCAGTGGTTGGCTGAAATGGCGGTCTGTTAAAAGAACTGAAATAAGTGGTCATTTTTCAGAGGCATAGATACAAGGTTAATCACAGAAGTAAAATGTGTATTTCTATAAGTCTGGTTTTTCCAAACTTGATAATTTGTAATAAAGTGTTTTCTTTGTAACCAACAATAATTAATGTTCTGAATGTCCGTTTAAGCTGCGTTGTTAGCATCAAAACAGTGATATGCCATCATGTATAATTGTAATGGTCATTTTGTTAGAGATTAGGGAAACAGTTTGGACATCACATCACAGAAACCAATCAATGTAATGAACAAGGATAGGTATGTGATGATGTGGTGTCCACACACTTGTAAAACACACTCTGTAAACAATCTGCCTCCATTGACCAAGTCCCATAGAAGCAGATTATATACAGAGTGTGCTCCACAAGTGTTAGAATACCACATCATCACATACCTATCCATTACACATTAAATAAATATATATATATATATATAAAAACTTACTTCCTCTTCCTTCCCCTCTTCCCACGAGACCAAGGCTCTGGGGGGGGGGGGCAACTGCCCCCTCCGACGAGTTCTCATTGGAGATGTTTGGGGAAGAGGGGAAGGAGGAGTACTGGGATCACCCGGCTGAGGAAGAGATGGAGAAAGAGATGGAGGAGGAGATGGAGGAGGGCCAGCAGCAGATAGCCCAGGATCAGATGGCCCAGGATCAGATGGCCCAGTAGCAGATGGCCCAGTAGCAGATGGCCCAGCAGCAGATGGCCCAGCAGCAGATGGCCCAGCATCTGCCTCCCGGAGGACCTGCAATATATCTCTCAGAGTATGCAAGATCTCTCTTTGGTCTTGGATAAGCTCTCTTTGGTCTTGGATAAGCTCTCTTTGGTCTTGTCGAATGTCATTAATTGCTTCTGTCAGCTGGATTCTGCTTTCCACATTTTCCCTCTGGGAGGCATGCATCTCTTCCAGAAAATCTCTTAATATCTGCACCTCTGCTATCTCCTCCTGAGGGGCTGCTGGTGCACGGCCGGCTGCTGGTGCACAGGGGGCTGCTGGTACAGAAGGGGCTGCTGGTGCAGGAGGGGCTGCTGCAGGGATCTCTTCTGCAGTGGGGGCTTCTTCCGAGGATGAGGATAGAGGGATGTCTTCCATGTCTCCCTGAGGTGGCAAGTCATCTCCACCACTCTCATACCTGGGTGAAGGAGGAGCCTGTGGGTGCTGTGCTGCCTCCTCCCTGGGCTCAGACTCTATATATTGTAAAAATAATGAAATTGAGATATTATCACATTTCCAAATAAAGATGTAAATGCTTTTGCTTACAATAGAATTACAAAGGCAGCCTCATTAATACACTTTCATATACAACAATCAATACAATTTCCGCATTTTCCAATCCATGTTTCTGATATCTATCTGGTCAATCTGAATGTGTTTTGCGTTTGTTTTCATTCTGATTAAATACACACCTAACCTGTAGCCTAGATACTAATGTGATGGCTTTTCATGAAATGCAACTTTCCCAAGGTAATTGTGAATGCATTTACGTAATAATGTCTAAAAAAGCGTAATAGCATTAATCATATCCTTAAATACATTAATTATTTTTGATGTAAAGAGATTATTAAATGAGATGAGAGTGGTAGGTTCCTGGTATTGACTCCTCCGATACCGACTATGGCCACCTCGGAGATGCTGGGACGCAACATTCCTCCCATCGGGAATACTCCACAATCATTTCAGGACCACCACCGGTCCCTGTTAGATATTGGTTCTCCCTGGAGAGCTTTCTTTTGAGTTCGATTTTGCAGTCCCTGTAGGGATGCTGTATGGACTTGACATCCCTGTTATGGACCCCCACTGCATTAACGGCATCTGTGATCTCCAGTCATAGCTTCCTCTTCTCCCTAAGGGTGACCTTCTGAGCCTGCAGCCTCCTAGCCCTCTCCATATAAGCCTCTATGAGGGCCTCCTTCTCCGCCATAGTATATCTCACCTCTCTAGTCAGCTTGGCTTTTCCCTGTGATGTGAGCCTCTGTTTCCTGGACTGTGAAGCTCTATGCTGGCTGCCACTGGGCCCAGCCACTTGTTCATCTTGAACAAAGTGGCCGGGTCCACCCACCTCTTCCTCCCACCCTTCCTCCCCCCCTTCCTGTCCTGTTCCTCTCCCTCTCCCCCTCCCCCTCCCCCTCTCCTGCCTAACCTCCTGCCTAACCTCCTCTACAATCTCCTCTCTAAACTCCTGCCTAATCAGCTCTATTAGCTGCGGGCTAATCTGCCCCCTATCCCAACCTCCCGACATACTCCAACAAAAAGTGAATGTGCCCAATGAAAGGGGGTCAAAATAAATAACATAAATGGAGAGAAAAAAAAGTGCTCAAAGTGTGAAAGGGATATAAATAAAAGAGGGTAAGGATTCTTAAACAGACAAAAATATATAAAAAGACTAAAATGAGGCTATGTAAACCAAATATAACTATGGGATGGGTATGGGCTTATAGGGAATGGGGTATGGGATTACAGGGAATGGGATGAAAGGGAATGGGATTACAGGGAATGGGGTATGGAGTGTATGTAGTGTTATTGATAATTGCATGTATGTATTGAATGTGTTTGCGTGTAAATGTGTTAAGTATTCAGAAAAACCACTCGCACACTCACCAAAACAAACTCTCGCTCACTACCGCTCTCTCACTATCTCACACTACCACTAACTCACTATCTCACACTACCACTAACTCACTATCTCACACTACCACTAAGTAGCTCACTAAATCGCACAATACCACTAACTATCTCACACTACCACTAACTCACTATCTCACACTACCACTAACTCACTAAATCTCACACTACCACTAACTAACTATCTCACACTACCACTAAGTAGCTCACTAAATCTCACAATACCACTAACTATCTCACTCTCTCACACTACCACTAACAAACTCACTCACTAAATCTCACAATACCAATAACTCTCTAATCTCCCTAAATTTTCCATCAACACAGTCAAAGAAGCCATGCTTGTGGCGTGCTTATATACCCTATGTAAATGTTTAATGATGTACCGGTTTGCCAAGTAAAGTATGTTCAGGTGTGCTTTGTTAGTAATTAGTATGTGTGTAATGTGTATTAGTTGTGTGAATGTGCGCATGCTCATATTGAGTTAGTATTTGTGGAATGTGTATAATGTGATGATGTCATAGTGATCGTTTTCCATAACATTGTCCCCAAAAATTATCAGTAAATGTAAATCCATATTTGTGAAGGTGTCATATTTGTGAGTGGTGTAAATGTTTCTTTGTACTAATGTTACGTAATCTTGAATGCAAATGTTTTGTTTGTGTATGAGTGTGCAAATATTTTTTCGTGTTGCTTTGTTCCGTGTTGCAAGATCGTAAGGTATTTCTGTATTCCTCGTTTAGTGTAAATCATGTTTATTGTTTTTCGTTTCCGATTGTGAATGTGTAATGCGTATGTGTTATGTTGCGTGATTGTTATTAGTACATTTGCTGTGTGTTTTTGTTGTGCATTATGTGGTATACGTAATATGACAGAGCAGTGCGTATTTCTCGCGAGATCGAGTGTTAGCTGAAAAATGCGTGCTTCTTTGATTTATCATTGATCTCTATGGGAGAATGTTTAACGCTGCCGTGATTACGCGTATAAAATGAACGCGGTAGTCGTGCTACCGCGATGCGTTACAAGGTTGTTTTGAGACTCGTAATACCTACGTTAAGAAAAGTGCGCAAAGGAAATAAAGTACACGTAACTAACGTACCCCTCCTAACGCACAACTCGTAATCTAGGCGAAAGAGTTTCCCTTTCAAATTTAAATTGGCACTAACACAGCATTATTAGTTTTGTACTACCCTCTAATGCTTGTTGGCCAATATGTGCATCCTACTAATACCCAATAGTGATTAGTTAAAAATGCTCATTGTGTCTATCAGCCAAAACTCATTAGCATTAGCACATATTGTGTACTGGCCTATGAGAATCAGCAGGATATACGTATCAGCCAATAAGCATTTGTAGAAAGTATATTACTGACACTGCTGGCATTTAAATGTATTACCGTTTTTTTGTTCCTGTATATTTAAACAGCTTATGCTTCACATTTTTTTGTCATAAATACATTTAAAGGGACAGTAAACACCAGAATTTTTGTTGTTTTAAAAGATAGATAATCCATTAATTACCCATTCCCCAGTTTTGCATAACCAACACAGTTATAATAATACACGTTTACCTCTATAATTACCTTGTATCTAAGCCTCTGCAGACTGTCCCTTATTTAATTTCTTTAGACAGACTTGCATTTTAGCCAATCAGTGCTCACTCCTCGGTAAATTCACGTGCATGAGCGCAATGTTATCTATATAAAACACATAAACTAACGCCCTCTAGTGAGGAAAATTTTTTGAAATGCATTCAGATTAGAGGCAACCTTCAAAGTCTAAGAAATTAGCATATGAACCTCCTAGGTTTAGCTTTCAACTAAGATTACCAAGAGAAAAAAGCAAAATTAATTATAAAAGTAAATTGGAAAGTTTAAAATTACATGCCCTATTTGAAACATGAAAGGTTTTTTTGGACTTGACTGTCCCTTTAAATGCTGCTTTTTTATATGAATAACAAGCATTTAAGAATTGTATAGCATGTTGTTTAACTTTTGATTATCTGTTGGTCACTTTCCTTAATCACGTCATAGACATCTGTTAGATCTTCTAAATCACAACTAACCTAGATATAATTACTATAATGACCATTATTATAGCTTGATGGTCATGTTGATAATGCTAAGATTTTTATGTTGTTTGTTTGTTTTGTGTGTGTTAATAATATAACAAAAATCAAGAGCGCAGGAACTGCTTGAGGTGGGGCTGGATCACTATTTCATGTATTTCTCAACTTCAACATAATATATTTTTCTGTGTACATTATAATTACTTTGATTCAGATGAGATAAATTATTTGATACCTTTAAACATTATATATAATGGTTAATTAATTCTGTAAGTGTCACACAATTCTTTAAGACTTTCAATAATACTTGTTTTTATTGTCTTCTATACGGTGACAATCCACCTTTATGGAACAAGATAATATGTATTGCTGTACATTTGATATATCCATGTATATTAAAGGGACATTAAACCCCCAAACAATATTTCATGATTCAGACAGAGAATAAAATTTTAAATAACATTCCAATTTACTTATATTATCAAATTTGCTTCATTCTTTAGATATCCTTTGTTAAATAAATAGCAATGCACATGGGTGAGCCAATCACATGAGGCAAATATGTGCAGCCACCAATCAGAAGCTACTGAGCCTATCTAGATATGCTTTTCAGCACAGAATATCCAGAAAATGAAGCAAATTAGATAATAGGAGTAAATTAGAAAGTTGTTTAAAATGGCATCTGCTATCTGCATCATGAAAGAAAAAAATGGGTTTAATGTCCCTTTAAACTACACTTTACTACCACAATGATGATGATAACTGTAAAATCTGCATTATATATATTTTCTACCGTGGATTATAAAATCTGTGCAGTCTTTTGCTTTTATGTATTTACAGATATTTACTTGTACCTCTGTTTCTTCAATTAAAAAAAGAATTTATAAAAAAGAATAACGTCTCTTTAATGTCTTTTGTATTCCGTCTTTACAAATTCTAGAAATATCAGAAAGCTATCAATCAGCTTCAGTTGCATTAAATGTAATTAGGTATTAGACATTACATAATAGATCAAACATCTTCTCAAAATATAGAAAGTATATACTGCATACTAGATATCACAAACACATTAACAATGAATATACAACACTTTTTTTAACATAGAACTAGAATTCCCTGATTTTTGACGCTCAGATTTAATTTCACTAATCCTCTTGATTCACAGGCTCTTTTAATACAACCCCCTAGGTATTTGGTGGAAAATGTTGGTATCTAGTTACTTCCTGATTCATTTCTTGTTCTTTTATGCCACTTATATGGTTTGCCCTCTGGCACTAAATTAAATGAAGTGCAGAAGTAACTGCTAGATTTATATTAACTGACAAGGTGATCTTGTACCCACCTTTGAAAAAGAAGCAGTTACTAAATGAAATGAAATGAACATTTTAATATGGAGCCTATTAAATCTAGTTTTATGTACTGATCTTTACAGCTGTATATATTACTTGTTTTGATACCAGTGCACATTTCCAGGTTGTATTATCAGTGTTACTAAATAATTTAAAGTTGAATTTGAGATAAATTTAGTTGAGTTTTAATAGAACTATTTTCCAACTAATATTGTCAGTCATACAATACAGAATGAAGATCTTTCTAGTTTTAGTGATTCAATAAACTGGATTTAAATAAAATTAAAAAAAAAAAATAGCACAAGGCAAGCATCCTTGTACTCCACTTTATGTCTCCGGTAATTCTTAACTATCACAAACAAAACATATACTTAACTGTTTTACTACTGAGCTACTGTATTTTTATTTTTTTTAGCAGTTTTGATATTTTTCATTTGTTGGGCTTCATTTATCAAGCAGCGGTTGCTTCTTCGGTATCCATTGTTTCAAGATTGACTGAAACGAACGTCGAGAAGCCCTAAAAGGTGGCGGATTGAAGTCCCCCCAATTCGATCAGGATGATTGACAGCCCCTGCTAGCAGATGATTGGCAGCCAGTGAGTAGAGGGTGGCATTGCACAAGCATTTTTGGTGAAATGCTTATGCAATGTTAAATGCGGACAGCATAAGCTGTTCGTCTTCTGCGATGTCTAAATGTTTAAACTTAGACATTGCATTTAAAGGGACACTTAATCAAAATTAAACTTTCATGATTCAAGTAGAGCATGCAGTTTTAAGAGACTTTTCAATTTACTTCCATTATTTATTTGGGCAGTCTTTTATATGCACACTTTCTGAGGCACCGCCTACCAATGAAAATATACAAAAGGGTATACCTATATGAGTCTAGGATTGGCTGATGGCTGTCAGATGATACGAGACGGTCAATTTGAACTATATTTTGAAATTGGTCAGAAAAAACTACAACTTTTTTAAAATTTATAGTTACTGTTATTGTATTGTCTTTTTTTATTATTGTTTATTATGCAATTCTTCTGTATTTAATGGTCCTTTTAACTTCTATTTCAGTTAATTTTCGCAAGCTACCCTCACAAAGCAAGTGCCACTTTTTCAGCACATCATTTAGTTTCAGTTAAAAGTTGTAGTTTACACACATTCCCCAAAATATTTCAATTCTACCAATCAGAATGCAAAAAAAGTTTTGTTTTTGTTTTTTGTCATCAGCATCTTTATTTTGAAATGTTGGCATGAATTAAAACATCTGCGTGTTGCAATAAAATGAATAAATGAACATAAGTATATAAATGCAGGACCGTCTTTAACACAGGGCAAAAGGGGCAGTTGCCCTGGGCCCAGTCTTTGTTGAGGGGCCCAAGAGTCCTAAAAAAAATAAAATGGGTCACACACACAGTCAGTGCTAATATTGTCACAGTCAAAAGTTCTCTGCTTATATTTATTTGTGAGAAACTGTGCCAGACCGTGCCAATGTCATGTGACATTCCAAGCTAGTGCCATGTGCTGTTTTAGATGTGCACTGTGCAGCACTGGATGCTAAGCCCTAACTAGGCATCCAGTCAATCCCACTGCATCAGAAAAGGTCCTGCTGGGGTTACCACTGTTACCAGGTAACTGCTCTGGTGGTGGGGATTGTTTCTGGGTAGGGCTTACTATAGGCGCATGCAGCAGAAAGCTGGAGTGGCAGGCACGTGAGGATTTGAGTATCTGTGCAGCTGCACACACCGCTCTCTTCAGTATTGAGGCTGTGTGACTCATCTGTATCCATGCAGCCTTGGGCAGACAGCATCCAGTCTGCTGGTCCCCTTAGCCCTGCTCTTTCTGCTGTGGCTCTAAGATCAACTAACTGAAGTTTGTTACGAAAACAGTGCTTTGTAGAAAGGTGTCAGTGGCAAGAATAAGTGAGTGTACACATGCCCCTCCCCCATGCAGCATTGTCTAGTGCAGGATGAGAGGGAACTTGTTCCTAGCAAAGTAGTGACATGTGCTGCTGTGGCTGATGTATAGTGTCATGCTGATACTTCACACATTAAGGTAAGGTTTATTTTTATAGTTTTTATTTCTCTCTGTTTCAGATTTTACAGCTTCCCATAGTAGTTCTACTGTTTCAGTCAGTAAACTTAAATCTGTCTGCACCTCTATGCTTCCACCTCAGTCTTTACCTTGCTATGCTCCTGTTGGCTGCCCTAAATCTCTTTAACCAGCTAACTTCACACCAGAATCACATTCAAAAGCATATTAAATTAATCCAGAGTGGAGGAATTTATATATTTATTTACTTATTAGTACTGCTTAGGTCCAGTTTCACATATTGCAATTTTTTTTTAAATGGCTAGCCCAGCAGTGGATGATCCACTGCTGGGCTAATCATTTAAAACAAATATATAAAATAAATTGATTTAGTTGTTTTTTGGGATGTTGGGGTGGAGAGGGAAATTGAAATTGCATGGGGGGGGGCAAGAAAAAGTTTGCCCAGGGTCCAGTCAGTATTAAAGACGGCCCTGTATAAATGTATCATGTATCCTGTTGTGCTATCTTGCACTTAATGCAGTAGGAACAAAACATCTAAACATAACCCATTAGAAACCGTTTAAAGCAACAAAACACATTTGAGAACTAAACAAATGCAATATAATTTTCCCTAATAAATAATTACATAATGAAGAGGTTCTGTAAGTCACCTATGTTTAATTTATATGCTTCTCCCTTTTAACACAATACTTTCAAGTTTGCATTTGCTCATAAAAACATTGAACTGTGAGCCCTGACATCACAAAAACAAAGGTTTAGCCATTGCTGCCAGGGCATTATAGATTCTGAAAGATGGAGGTTTAAAGGGACAGTATACACTCATTTTCATATAACTGCATCTAATAGACACTACTGTAAAGAATAAGACGCACAGATACTGATATAAAAACCAGTATAAAACTGTTTAAAAACTTACTTAGAAGCTCTTAGTTTAGCTCTGTTGAAAAGGTAGTTGGAAAGCCCAATGCAAGTGGCAATTAAGACACTCCCCCCTCCCCCTTCTTTTGCATATGAAAAG
This sequence comes from Bombina bombina, assembly GCF_027579735.1. Lineage (NCBI taxonomy): Eukaryota > Metazoa > Chordata > Amphibia > Anura > Bombinatoridae > Bombina > Bombina bombina. The sequence goes on along the minus strand of NC_069501.1, from coordinate 865,919,872 downwards.
ACCCTTTACACAAACAGGAGCAAGCTGGAGAAGGTAGCTGACGGTATTCACATAAAACTTTGGGGCTTGGTTAGGAGTCTGAAAATCAGAGCAATGTTATTTAAAAATAAGCAAAACTATACATTTAAAAAAAACAACTTTATGGGCTTTATAAATAGATCATAATAATGCCCCTTTAAATAACCCTCTGAACTTGCCACCAAAGGGCCAGTTAGGTCAATTAATGATCTCAAACTTGTAAGACCCTTGTTGAATGCTTAAATAAGCATGGCCATTGATTGTTTTTAAAGGGGCAATTCCCTCCCCTTAATGGTTTCCCAGTGATACATTTTACCTTCCTGGGGTGTAATAAATTGATTCCCACCTGCTCCTTTACCTTTATTTTGTCATTTGAAATAGCTGTTTTTTTGCCAGTTGAAACTGCTACCTTTACTGAAAATATAAACAATGCTGTATTCTATGTTGTAAAGCTAAATAAACAGGAGAGAACAGTATTAATTAATCTTGCTATTTTGATATGTGTTAAAACCAGTTAGGTCAATTAATGATCTCAAACTTGTAAGACCCTTGTTGAATGCTTAAATAAGAGGTGACATAATCCCTGGCCATTTATTATTTTTAAAGGGGCATTTTCCTCCCCTTAATGGTTTCCCAGTGATACATTTTACCTGCTGGAGTGTAATAAATTGATTGCCACCGGCTCATTTACCTTTATTTTGTCATTTGAAATAGCTGTTTTTGCCAGTTGAAACTGCTACCTTTACTGAAACTATAAACAATGCTGTATTCTATGTTGTAAAGCTAAATAAACAGGAGAGAACAGTATTAATTAATCTTGCTATTTTGATATGTGTTAAAACTGTCAGTTTTCTGCATAAAGAGAAAAGTCACCCATATAAATTGGTGTTGAAAATTTTGACTATTCAGAAATGAATACTTTCAGAATACAATATTCTCACTCTTTCATCTAGAGGATGTGAGATAGTGCAACAACTGTGCACTTAACGCAGGAAACCTAATTTGTTTCTGTAATAATTCTGATACGGGATACAATTTTAAACAACTTTCCCTTTCTATTTTACCATTGGGAGTATAAAGCCTATTATCTACAGGTATGTGGCAGAAGTGGAAACTCCCAATTCTTAGCCAAAATCACAGGAACTGGGATACATATTGGGACAGAATTTACTAATGAAACAATATTGCAAAGTTGTTTTACTATGCATAACCTAACAGTATATCACAGTATATTGCAATCTTAAATTGTTTATTGTCTGAATATAATAAACAAAATGGTACCTACAAATTCTATATTATACTATTATATCAGCAAAGGAAGCCAGAGAATTAACTGTAAGCCTTCAGTTCCTTTTTTTTTTTTTTTTACAGATCACCCCATGTGTTTACTGGTAGGGTCATACTAATTAAACTTATTTGAAGCACCAGCCCTGTTTATACTACTAAATCCTGCTCCTCTATTTACGGTATATCTCTTTTAAATGGCCCATATGATGATAGCAAGAGTTTGTTACCAAAACACTATTTCTTTTGTGCGGCAAAGATGATAAAGTTGGTCATATGATGTCTTTTCGTGTGGTTTCCAGGCTCCACCCTTTTCTGGCCCCAATCTCCACCCTCTGTTTTCATATCTGACTGTCCCCTCCCAGATTTGTTTCCAGCTCCAATGCCTATGTGATTATTTTTATTAAATGATTGTGGTCGACCCCATAGTTTTAACTGAGTTTTAATAAAAAGGCCTTTCTGCTATTAGCTATCAGCAAACTTGAAGGACATGTTTTTTTTACAGCTTCAATGGCTTATACACACAATTTACAACACTGAAATTAAAGCTATGCATAAAATAATTATTTTTTCTTTTTGTTCTCCATATTTTATGCTTCATAATTCATAATTATTTAGTAAAGCCATTTTAAAAGTTTTTATGATTCCTTTTTTCTATTTAAAATCAAAACGGTTTTGCATAGATATTATTTTAGTTACAATATATTATTTTTCTTTTAGTTCCTTGAATATTGTCTCATATTGTATCACATGGTACAGTTCCATTCTTGTCTGTCTTTCATACATAGCCATTTGTTTGGCAAAAATATATTGAATAGAATAATAGCTCTTGTCCTTCTATAATTCACTCAGTCTCATTCTCTGCAATGTTTAAATTCACAATTGTTATTCGCTGACATTTCATTCTCCCGTTTCTTTGTCATTAGCTATTCCTTCATCAAAATCAAAACTATAAATTGTACAAACAATGAACAATAATTCAAGGTCTGAGCCTAAGACAAGGATGTGGTCATGTCTTTAAATGCTTTGTTATTCATGAGCCACTTCAGATGTACTTATGCTGTATAAGTGAGGCATTGTAGACTTACAGAACATTGAGTTTGCGTTTATAATTCTATCTGGTTGTTCTATTATGCATTCTTATGATATCTTACAAACTAACCGGGATACAGCTGCTTTTTGTTGCAGGCAGATGTGGCCATTGTATAGTAAGTTTGAGAGAAACTTAGATTAACATTCATATTATAAAGGGGAAAAAAAAACAAATAGTGATCTTTAATAGCAATAACAGAAGTGGATGGAAATAAATGAAAACAGACCTTCACCTCTGATGTAAAGATAAGTTTGCAATATATGGAAGTGCTAATAGCTGATGAATAACAAACAAATGAGTTTGTATGGTGCATTCAATAACAGACACTGGAACCATTATTTGAACACTAAAGTACTGTATTACCACATTTTCTTTACTTCACACTCTATAACATTAGGGTTATTTTCCTTTTACAACTGCAATGCCTTCACATCTAAAAGAGACAGGGCTCTTTCTGTTTTCATGTTTGTGACGGTATCTCGCTATCCACGAGAATATAGGTATCAGAATTTTTCTTATTAGCCAGTAAGCAATCTGTGCACACATGTGCATTTCCTGTTTCATTATCAATTTAAACAGCTTTAATTTCCCTTTTTTTCTGCGTTTATTTTTATTTTTTTTAAAAGGTTCAATTGCTGTTCCTGTGTTACAGCTCTTCCAGATGATTGTCGCAGGAATGCCATTGACATGTCTGCTAAAGGAGACCATAGATCTGCACTAAAATAGGGCAGATGGAGATATCCCTTCAATGAGGCTATTCACTGATCACCAGTGCAATAGCGATGACGTAATATAGTCATACTTAAAGTGTAGTCCTAAATCATTATTATTTATCCAATTTATGAAGGATGTGATACTATTGCTATTCCTCTGCCGTATCAAAACAGGTCGTCTATAAATCTGTGGTACAGCTTAATATGATCTTTATAGGCATTTTCAATATAGTAAATATGGAACAGCTCCCACCACCCCATATAGAGGTTTGCATAGGAGGGGGCAAATTTAGCCCTCATAGCTGTCCCACGCTTCTGGAATAATAATAAAGATTTAGGACTACGCTTTACCTATCAATACATTAACACCCATATCATTTTTTTGGATGTTACCTTTAGATTTGGTCCCTTAGGTGCAATTTCTACTAAGACTTATAGGAAACCAATATCTGGTAATAATCTTTTACACACTAAAAGCTGTCTCCCTCACCATGTTGCACATGGTGTAGCTAAGGGACAGTTTATACATCTTAAGAGAAATTGCACTGATGATAACAAATATCAAGACCAGGCTGACGATCTAACAGATTGCAACACAGGGGGTATAATAAACATACCACCAACCAAGCAAGATATGAAGTGGATATAGTAGATCGAAAATCTTTATTAAAAAGAAAGGATAGAAGTCATGATAAATATCAAGGGGTTACATTTGTAACAGAATATTCCTCTCAATATAAAGAAGTTTGGAATATCATTAAACACCATTTTCCTTTACTTGCTGCAGATTAAAGATTGGTTACACTTTCCAAACAAGGATGTCACTTCTCCTAATGGAGAAACAAGACTTTAGGAAATATTTTGTCTCCAACTCAACTTAAAAATTCTAGTTCAGTTACTCAAAGTTCATGGTTATATCATTACGGTTTTTACCAATGTGGGACAAGAGATTGTGTGGCATGCAATTGCGACTGTGCTTCATTGGGATATAATTTTAATTCCACTGTCACAGGAGAAAGTTTTCAGATTAAGACTTGCTTGAATTGAAGGTTTTGATATGTAATTTATCTTATCACATGTGCTTTATGTAAATTACAATACGTGGGACTAGCAAAATGTGAAGTGAGGTCCAGTATGAGAGCCTTTATCGACTATTAGAATAGGACGTGCAACCACTCCTTTGGTACAACACAATAACAGTACCCATACATTTAGGTGGATTATTATAGTTAAGGTGTTTTGTCCTAGTAGGGGTGGCAAAATAGATCTTCTTTTAGCCAGACGTGAGATACAGGATATTCAGGCTTTGTACAAGGGTTCCCCTTGGCATGAACTCTGAATATGATCTGATTAACTTCTGGCAATAAGCAGTTTTCTCTCTCTAACGACTCTCTTATTTATATACATGTATTGCTGTCATATTCCAACCACCACACTTTTTGTATATATTCCAACAGTGTGATGCATTTATGATATATTTATATATTCCTTTGTAATATTTCATATGTATTTATTATGAAATTCTCATGTTATTTGGTAGTTTCTTTAAGCAAATGTAGTATGTATATAATAATTGTGACAACACATTATACTTAATAATTGTATGTGATAATTAGTATCTATGAGGTCTCTTATTTAAAGGGACAGTCAACACCAGAATTTTTGTGGTTTTAAAAGATAGATCATTTCTTAATTACCAATTCCCCAGTTTTGCATAACCAACACAGTTATAATTATACACATTTTACCTCTGTAATTACCTTGTATCTAAGCCTCAGCAGACTGCCCCCTTATTTCAGTTCTTTTGACAGATTTGCATTTTAGCCAATCAGAGCTGTCTCCATGGTAAATTCACGTGCATGAGCTCAATGTTATCTATATGAAACACGGGAACTAATGCCCTCTAGTGGTGAAAAACTATCAAAATGCATTTAGATTAGAGGCGGCCTTCAAGGTCTAAGAAATTAGCATATGAACCTCCTAGGTTTAGCTTTCAACTAAGAATACCAAGAGAACACAGCAAAATTGGAAATCAAAGTAAATTGGAAAGTTGTTTAAAATTACATGCCCTATTTGAAACATGAAAGTTTTTTTTGGACTTGACTGTCCCTTTAATTTCCTGTATAGTGTCACAATGATCTAGATACGTATTATTATTATTTACACTGGTTGAGTTTAGATCCTTATATGAGAAATGTGAAGGACACCTATGGTATAAAACGTCAGTTTGTTTTAACCAATAACAAGTTGATATGGGTTTTAAATAACAGTTGTGTGGGTTTAGACAACATCCATGATTAGGGCCAAGTGTTTTCTCCAGTTGTTCACTGCTTGCTGTGTTTTATTTAGCAACTGATTTGCAATAAAGGTTACATTTTATACAGCTCCCTGACTTCATCGTTGTTCACTGATATTTAATAGACATGTGCAATTCATTTCGGCCAAATTTCATTTTCGGAGTCGGCACCATAACTAATATCCTGAAAAATCTAAAAACTTATAAAATTAGTTTCAGAATTTTTGGATCTATTCTTTATTCATATTCATTCTAATCTAAACTGCCGCCCCCTACATTCCCAACACTAAATAAACATATTAACCCCTAAACCGCTGTTCCCCCATTGCCAACACTAAACAAACATATTAACCCCTAAACCGCCGTTCCCCCACATCGCCAACACTAAATAAAAATACTAACCCCTAAACCACCATCCCCCCACATGGCCAACACTAAATAAAGCTATTAACTCCTAAACCTCTGTCCCCCCACATCGCCAACACTTAATAAACCTATTAACCTTTAAACTGCCGTCCCCCCACATCGCCAACACTAAATAAACCTATTAACCCCAAAACTGCCATCCACTAACATTGCAAACACTAAATAAACCTATTAACCTCTAAACCACCGCCCCCCACATCGCCAACACTTAATAAACCTATTAACCTCTAAATTGCCGTCCCCCCACAACGCCAACACTAAATAAACCTATTAACCCCTAAACCGCCATCCCCCAACATTGCAAACACTAAATAAACCTATTAACCTCTAATCCACCGTCCCCCCACATCGCCAACACTTAATAAACCTATTAACCTCTAAACTGCCATTCCCCTACATCGCATCTACCTAAATTAAACTTTTAACCCCTAAACCTAACACCCCTAACGTTAACATAATTAATACACGTAAATTAAAGTTACAATATTACTAACTACCTAGTTAAAATAAATACAAACTTACCTGTGAAATAAAAATAAAACCTAAGCTAGTTACAATATTACTATTTATTAACTACTTTAAAATAAATAAAAACTTACCTGTGAAACAAAAATAAAACCTAAGCTTAAACTAAAAAAAACCCTAACTTGGTTAAAAAAAAAAAATAATAATACAAAAAAAATTAAAAAAAAACCTAACATTACCAAAAATAATAAAACCTAACATTACAAAAAAAACAACTACCATTACAAAAAAATAACAAACAAAATTATCCAAAATAATAACAATTATTCCTATTCTAATACCCCCATTTAAAAAAAAAAAACAAACCCACCCTAAAATAAAACAAAACAATAATCTATAAATAAACTACCAATAGCCCTTAAAGGGCCTTTTGTATGGTATTGCCCTAAAATTAACAGCTCTTTTGCCAATAAAAAAACCCAAATACCCCTAACATTACTAACCCCACCCCCCCCAAAATAAAAAAACTAATCTACCCACTGCCCCGAAAAGGGCATTTGTATGGGCATTGCCCTTAAAAGGACATTCAGCTCTTTTTCAGCTCATTAAAAATAAAAAAGCCCTAATCTTAAAAAAGAAACCCCTGAGCAGCTCTCATCCTATTGGCTGATTGCTGCACAAATCCTATTGGCTGATTTGAGCAGCTCTCATCCTATTGGCTGATTTGAAATTTTCAGCAAATAGGAATGCAAGGATACCCCAATATAAAAGGGGTACATTGCATTCAATATTCAGTGTGCGGCAGACGCATCCACTGACTTCACCACCATGAAGGTAGAAGATGGACCCGCGATGGATGAAGATGGAGCCGCCTGGATGAAGATGTTTAACTGTTGGGATGAAGATGGATCGCCGGACTTCATCAATGGTGAGTATCGATTTTGGGGTTAGTGTTAGTTTTTTTATTTTTGGGGTGTTTTTTTTTAGATTAGGGCTTTTTTAATTTTTAGTGGGCTGAAAAAGAGCTGAATGCCCTTTTAAGGGCAATGGCCATACAAATAACCTTTTCGGGGCAATGGGTAGATTAGTTTTTTTTTAATTAGATTTTTTTTTATTTTGGGTGTGGGTGGGGGGTTGTAATGTTAGGAGAATTTGGTTTATTTTATTGACAAAAGAGTGTTTAGCTTTAGGGCAATGCCCTACAAAAGACCCCTTTAAGGGCTATTGGTATTATTAATAGATTAGGGTTTTTTATTTTGTTTTTTTGTTTTTTTAATGGAGGTATTAGAATTGGAATAATTTGTATTATTTTGGATAGTTTCGTTTGTTATTTTTTGTAATTATAGGTTTTTTATTTTTTGTAATTTTAGTGTTTATTATTTTTTGTAATTGTAGTTTTTATTTTATTTGTAATGTTAGGTTTTATTATTTTTAGTAATGTTATTTTTTTTAAAATTAATATTTTTTTTTAAACAAGTAATGGTAGGTTTGTTTTTTAGTTTAAGCTTAGGTTTTATTTTTATTTCACAGGTAAGTTTGTATTTATTTTAAATAGGTAGTTAGAAATATTGAAACTTTAATTTAGGTGTATTTTAATTCTGTTAAAGTTAGGGGCTGTTAGGTTTATAGGTTAATAGTTTAATTTAGGTAGTTGCGATGTGGGGGGGATGGCGGTTTAGGGGTTAATAGCTTTATTTAGTGTTGCCGATATGGGGGGACGGCGGTTTAGGCGTTAATAGTTTAATTTAGGTAGTTGTGATGTGGGGGGCGATTTATAGGTTAAAAAGTTTATTTAGTGTTTGTGTTGTGGGCGGACAGGAGTTTAGGGTTTAATAGTTTCATTTAAGTAGTTGCAATGTGGGGGATGGCGGTTTAGAGGTTAATAGCTTTAGTGTTGGCGATGTGGGGGAATGGCGATTTAGAGGTTAATAGCTTTATTTAGTGTTAGGGATGTGGGGGGACCGTCGGTTTAGGGATTCATAAGTTTATTTAATGCTGGCTATGTGGGGGGGGTGGCGGTTTAGAGGTTCATATGTTTATTTAGTATTGGCAATGTCGTGGGGCGGCGGTTTATGGGTTAATAGTTTAAATTAGGTAGTTGCTATGTGGGGAACAGCGATTTAAAGGTTAATAGCTTTATTTAGTGTTGGCGATGTTGGTGGACAGTGGTTTAAAGGTTAATAGGTTTATTTAGTGTTGGCGATGTGGGGGATGGCAGTTTCGAGGTTAATAGGTTTATTTAGTGTTGAAGATGTGGGGAGACGGTGGTTTAGAGGTTAAAAGGTTTTTATTTAGTGTTGGCGATGTGGGGGGACGCCGGTTTAGAGCTAAATAGGTTTTTATTTAGTGTTGGCTATGTGGGGGGATGGCGGTTTAGAGGTTATTAGGTTTTTATTTAGTGTTAGCGATGTGGGGGATGGCAGTTTAGTTAGTTTTGTATCGGCATATTCCTTATGTTAAGTTAAATCATTTTCCTGATTGATTTGTTAGTTCAGATCAATTCTTTATTCATATTCATTATTCTATTCTAAACTTTGAATAAAGAATCGATCCAAAATAATGAATGGATCCAAAATAACAAATGGATCCCAAAAACCATTTTACTTAACATAACAAATATGCCGAAACAAAATTATTTATTTAACTTAACATAACGAATATGCTGAAACAAAATTATTTATTTAACTAATGAAAACAAAACAAAACAATTTTTTTCGCGGTGCACATGTTTAATATTTAATTTTACCCCAAATTAAGTCTTCTGATCCCCCTAGTTCTCAATATTAGTTTTAGAGGCTACCCAGTGTTTCTCCTGTAAAATCATACTGCGATTTTATACAGCTGCAGGTGCAGTAGTGGACTTACTCAACAGAGGGCCCTGGGGCAAGATTTTTTTGGGGCCCCCCAATGGTAGAAAGCAAAAGTATTAAAATACATTCTGCTCTGTATAATGATTTTGAGGATAGATTAGCAGATAGATAGATAGATAATATATAGATATATAATAAATAGATAGATGATAGACAGTTATATAGATTAATAGATCGATAGATGATATATAGATAGATGATAAATAGATAGATAGATACATAGATAGATAGATAAATAGATAGATAGATAGATAGATAGATAGTGTAACAAATGCTTAAGTGAATATATATGGAAAACTTAACTGAATTCCAACTTTTAAGATAAGAGAGAAGGATATCAATGTCTATTGTTGATAATGATTCATGAAGAGCCCTTTTCCAAAAACACACAATCAACAAAGATGAGAAGATATATAAATGAATATTTTGTAGTGTCTCATAGAATAGGATATAGCTGGAAATTATACTTGAAAATCCAACTAGTCCCTAGATGAGTACTTTTAGTTTTGGGAATCTTTCAAAGCCCTGTTCATATATTTCAGAATTAGGATGGTGGAGGTTTTCGGATATACACAAAGTAGTTAGACCCCTTTGAACTGCAATTATAGGTAAAAAGGTAAGCTAGCTGACAAGAGTTCTGGTAATGTGCAACATCAGGTAAGTATGTGTTTTCAATCTTACCGGCTTCTCTCTTTGTAGGAAGATGATATCTGTCAGGATGGCAGGAGCGGAGATAGCTGTGTGTACAGTGTGAAGGCAGGAGCGGAGAGAGCTGTGTGAATAGCGTGGTAGATGTGGAGAGAGAGTGTGCAGATTGACAGGCAGCTCGTCAGGATGACATCACGGCTGGAGAGCATGTTGACGGACCGGAGCTCTAACCACAGCAGAGAGATCAGAGGTGAACCTCCAGGTAGAGGGGTAGGAAGAAGCTGATAGGTGCTGGAGGTTAGTTGCGGTAGAGATATTGAGTCCCAAGGATTAGTAGATTTTCAGGAACAACAGGATATGAGGGAGATAGGCTCAGCAAGAAGGAAGCATGCAACTTCAATACCAAGCAATGTATTGTGATAGGTAAACTTCCTTTATAGGAAGTGATAGGTATGCACACACCTCTTAAAGAAACAGGACAGTAATGTCACATGTCGCCTCCAAAGAAACCGCTCTGAGGTTCAAGGCCTGGGACGGTCAGGATGCCGTCTATGGAAGATAGACACCAGCCTAGGGGCTGAGAGGTTGACTGATGGTTCCCAGGAATCATCCTCACTGGAATAACCTTTCCAATGTATAAGGTACTGGAGACGTCCAGATACCTTCCTGGAATCCAAAATCTTTTCCACCTCAAACTCTGTGTCAAGTGTTATGGGTCGACAAGAGGTCATGGAATGTTGAATGAATTCTGTACTGAGGTGGATGTTCAAGGCTAACAGCGTTTTTGTTAATTTCTTGACAGGAAAGGGTCCAATGTAAAATCGGTTAAATTCCCTACTTGGTACCGTTAGCCTGAGTTTTTTTTGTGGAAAGCCAAACGAGATCACCTGCTGCATATTGAGGTGGCGGACAACGTCTCAAGTAATAATATTTCTTATGGCATTGTTAAGCCTGTTTAATGTTGTCTGAAAGGAGAGAAAATGTCTCCATCACAGTATTGGTGAGATCGTAGACCACTGGACAGTCCCTTTGAATATCGGGGTACGATTGGAATGTGGGATGGAAAACAAAGTTAGCATGAAAAGACGTGGACTTGATTGATGACTGGTAGGTGTTATTGTGTGCAAATTCAGCTAATGGTAGGAGTGAGGACAAATTGTCATGATGTTGAGTTGTATAGCAGCGTATATATTCTTCCAACCACTGATTACTGCGCTCTGTTTGCCCATTAGTTTGGGGATGAAATGCAGTAGACAACCGTTGATCAATCTTGAGGGTTTGACAAAGTTGTTTCCATACCTTGAAGGTAAATTGGGTTCCCCTATCTGTTGTTATAGACAACGGCATTCCATGAAGCTTGGTAACGTTAGCTATAAGTAGTTTAACTGTTTCTAGGCTGGTCGGTAATTTGTGATATGGAACAAAGTGTGCCATCTTGGTGAAAAGGTCTACAATTACCATGATAGTATTATTTTTTTCCGAAGTGGGGAGGTCAACAGTAAAATCTATTGCTATTGATAGGAGGTAGCCAGCTGGTTGTTTTCTTTCAATTTTGCAAGTTATACAGATTTCACAGGATTCAATATAAGCTTTTATATCTGTTATGATGTTGGGCCACCAATAACACCTCTTAATTTGAGAATCCTTTTCATGCCAGGGTGTTCAGCTAACTGTGTATATATAGTTTTGAGTAGTAATAGTATAGCCCATCATGATGGTATTGTAGGTCGTACTGATTTTTCATTACATCTGAGTTTTGCTCCTGCTTTAGCAATTGTGGAGAACTTATGATGGTTCCAAGAATATAAGAAGAGGGTATTAAGGTTCCACTACATGGTGTTACCTTGGGTTAACCACTTATCCCCTGAGCACACACGAATAAGATTATAAGCATTCCTTTAGATCTAGTTTCGTATAAATGGAAGAGCCCTGTAGTCTTTCTATGAGCTCAGGGATGAGGGGTAACGGATATCTGTCTTTGATAGTCCTCTTGTTCAGCTCAATGTAATCCATGATGGGACGAAGAGTTTGATCTTTATTAGTTACAAAAAATATCCCTGCCCCGGCCAGTGAGGTTGAGGGCCGGATGACTCCTTTTCGAAGGTTATCATTAATGTACTCCTTTAGTTTCTCTAGTTCTGGCTGGGATAATGGGAATATGTGACCATAAGGGATATCAGAACCAGGTATTAATTTAATGGGACAGTCATAGTCCCTATGGGGGGGGAAGAGTTTCTGCTTCTGTTTTGTCAAATACCTGGGCAAAATCAACATAGTATGAAGGTATTTGATTTTCTGATATATTTAGCAGGCAGTGACTTGGTAAACAGGTGGATGTAAAGTATGCTGAGGAAAAATCTATCACCTAGATTTAGAGTTCTGCGTTAACCGTCAAAAGCAGCATTAAGGGGTCCTAACGCTGCTTTTTACCTCCCACTGGTATTTAGAGTCAGAAAGGAAAGGGTCTACCGCTCACTTCCCTACCGCGATTCCAGGCTACCACAGATCCCCTTACGTCAATTGCGTATCCTATCTTTTCAATGGGATCTGCCTAATGCTGGTATTTGGAGTCTTAGGAGAAGTAAGCGGTAGACCCTCTACCGACAAGACTCCTAACAACAAAAAAAGTCAGTAGTTAAGAGCTTTATGGGCTAACGCGTGAATATAAAGCTCTTAACTACTGTGCTCTAAAGTACACTAGCACCCATAAACTACCTATGTACCCCTAAACCGAGGACCCCCCACATGGCTGCCACTCTAATAACATTTTTTAACCCCTAATCTGCCGACCGGACACCGCCGCCACCTACATTATACCTATAAACCCCTAATCTGCTGCCCCTAACATTGCCGACCCCTATATTATATTTATTAACCTCTAATCTGCCTCCCCAACGTCGCCGCTACCTAACTACACTTATTAACCCCTAATCTGCCGACCGGACCTCGCCGCCACTATAATAAATGTATTAACCCCTAAACCGCTGCGCTCCCGCCTCACAAACACTATAATAAATTTTATTAACCCCTAATCTGCCCTTCATAACATCGCCACCACCTACCTACAATTATTAACCCCTAATCTCCCGCCTGCATCGTCGCCGCTACTATAATAAAGTTATTAACCCCTAAACCTAACTCTAACCCTAACACCCCCTAACATAAATATAATTTAAATTAAATGAAATAATATTCCTAAAATTAACTAAATTAATCCTATTTAAAACTAAATACTTACCTAGGCCTAGATTTGGAGTTTGGCGTTAGCCGTGAAAACCAGCGTTAGAGGCTCCTAACGCTGGTTTTAGGCTAACTCCGGTATTTGGAGTCACTCAAAATAGGGTCTAACGCTCACTTTTCAGCCGCAACTTTTCCATACCGCAGATCCCCTTACGTAAATTGCGTATCCTATCTTTTCAATGGGATCTTTCTAACTCCGGTATTTAGAGTCGTGGCTGAAGTGAGCATTAGACATCTAACGACAAAACTCCAGCCGCAGGAAAAAAGTCAGTAGTTAAGAGCTTTCTGGGCTAACGCCGGTTCATAAAGCTCTTAACTACTGTACTCTAAAGTACACTAACACCCATAAACTACCTATGTACCCCTAAACTGAGGCCCCCCCACATCGCCGCCACTCGATTAAATTTTTTTAACCCCTAATCTGCCGACCGCCACCTACGTTATACTTATGTACCCCTAATCTGCCCCCCACAACGTCGCCTCCACCTGCCTACACTTATTAACCCCTAATCTGCCGAGCGGACCTGAGCACTACTATAATAAAGTTATTAACCCCTAATCCGCCTCACTAACCCTATAATAAATAGTATTAACCCCTAATCTGCCCTCCCTAACATCGCCGACACCTAACTTCAAACATTAACCCCTGATCTGCTGACCGGAGCTCACCGCTACTATAATAAATGTATTAACCCCTAAAGCTAAGTCTAACCCTAACACTAACACCCCCCTAAGTTAAATATAATTTTTATCTAACGAAATTAATTAACTCTTATTAAATAAATTATTCCTATTTAAAGCTAAATACTTACCTGTAAAATAAATCCTAATATAGCTACAATATAAATTATAATTACATTGTAGCTATTTTAGGATTAATATTTATTTTACAGGCAACTTTGTAATTATTTTAACCAGGTACAATAGCTATTAAATAGTTAAGAACTATTTAATAGTTACCTAGTTAAAATAATTACAAAATTACCTGTAAAATAAATCCTAACCTAAGTTACAATTAAACCTAACACTATACTATCATTAAATTAATTAAATAAAATACCTACAATTACCTACAATTAAACCTAACACTACACTATCAATAAATAAATTAAATACAATTCCTACAAATAACTACAATGAAATAAACTAACTAAAGTACAAAAAATAAAAAAAGAACTAAGTTACAAAAAATAAAAAAATATTTACAAACATAAGAAAAATATTACAACAATTTTAAACTAATTACACCTACTCTAAGCCCCCTAAACTAATTACACCTACTCTAAGCCCCCTAATAAAATAACAAAGACCCCCAAAATAACAAAATGCCCTACCCTATTCTAAATTACTACATTTCAAAGCTCTTTTACCTTACCAGCCCTGAACAGGGCCCTTTGCGGGGCATGCCCCAAGAAATTCAGCTCTTTTGCCTGTAAAAAAAAACATACAATACCCCCCCCAACATTACAACCCACCACCCACATACCCCTAATCTAACCCAAACCCCCCTTAAATAAACCTAACACTAAGCCCCTGAAGATCTTCCTACCTTGTCTTCACCCTACCAGGTTCACCGATCCGTCCTGAAGAGCTCCTCCGATGTCCTGATCCAAGCCCAAGCGGGGGGCTGAAGATGTCCATGATCCGGCTGAAGTCTTCATCCAAGCAGGAGCTGAAGAGGTCCATGATCCGGATGAAGTCTTCTATCAACGGCATCTTCAATCTTCTTTCTTCCGGATCCATCTTGCAGACCTCCGACGCGGAACATCCTCTTCTCCCGACGCCTACTAGCCAAATGACGGTTCCTTTAAGGGACGTCATCCAAGATGGCGTCCCTCGAATTCCGATTGGCTGATAGGATTCTATCAGCCAATCAGAATTAAGGTAGGAATATTCTGATTGGCTGATGGAATCAGCCAATCAGAATCAAGATCAATCCGATTGGCTGATCCAATCAGCCAATCAGATTGAGCTCGCATAGTATTGGCTGATCGGAACAGCCAATAGAATGCAAGCTCAATCTGATTGGCCGATCAAATCAGCCAATCGGATTGAACTTGATTCTGATTGGCTGATTCCATCAGCCAATCAGAATATTCCTACCTTAATTCCGATTGGCTGATAGAATTCTATCAGCCAATCGGAATTCGAGGGACGCCATCTTGGATGACGTCCCTTAAAGGAACCGTCATTCGGCTAGTAGGCGTCGGGAGAAGAGGATGTTCCGCGTCGGAGGTCTGCAAGATGGATCCGGAAGAAAGAAGATTGAAGATGCCGTTGATAGAAGACTTCATCCGGATCATGGACCTCTTCAGCTCCCGCTTGGATGAAGACTTCAGCCGGATCATGGACATCTTCAGCCCCCCGCTTGGGCTTGGATCAGGACATCGGAGGAGCTCTTCAGGACGGATCGGTGAACCTGGTAGGGTGAAGACAAGGTAGGAAGATCTTCAGGGGCTTAGTTTTAGGTTTATTTAAGGGGGGTTTGGGTTAGATTAGGGGTATGTGGGTGGTGGGTTGTAATGTTGGGGGGGGGGTATTGTATGTTTTTTTTACAGGCAAAAGAGCTGAATTTCTTGGGGCATGCCCCGCAAAGGGCCCTGTTCAGGGCTGGTAAGGTAAAAGAGCTTTGAAATGTAGTAATTTAGAATAGGGTAGGGCATTTTGTTATTTTGGGGGTCTTTGTTATTTTATTAGGGGGCTTAGAGTAGGTGTAATTAGTTTAAAATTGTTGTAATATTTTTCTTATGTTTGTAAATATTTTTTTATTTTTTGTAAATTAGTTCTTTTTTATTTTTTGTACTTTAGTTAGTTTATTTCATTGTAGTTATTGTAGGAATTGTATTTAATTTATTATTGATAGTGTAGTGTTAGGTTTAATTGTAGATAATTGTAGGTATTTTATTTAATTAATTTAATGATAGTATAGTGTTAGGTTTAATTGTAACTTAGGTTAGGATTTATTTTACAGGTAATTTTGTAATTATTTTAACTAGGTAACTATTAAATAGTTCTTAACTATTTAATAGCTATTGTACCTGGTTAAAATAATTACAAAGTTACCTGTAAAATAAATATAAATCCTAAAATAGCTACAATGTAATTATAATTTATATTGTAGCTATATTCGGGTTTATTTTACAGGTAAGTATTTAGCTTTAAATAGGAATAATTTATTTAATAAGAGTTAATTAATTTCGTTAGATAAAAATTATATTTAACTTAGGGGGGGTGTTAGTGTTAGGGTTAGACTTAGCTTTAGGGGTTAATACATTTATTATAGTAGCGGTGAGCTCCGGTCGGCAGATTAGGGGTTAATGTTTGAAGTTAGGTGTCGGCGATGTTAGGGAGGGCAGATTAGGGGTTAATACTATTATTATAGGGTTAGTGAGGCGGATTAGGGGTTAATAACTTTATTATAGTAGCGCTCAGGTCCGCTCGGCAGATTAGGGGTTAATAAGTGTAGTTAGGTGGAGGCGACGTTGTGGGGGGCAGATTAGGGGTTAATAAATATAATATAGGGGTCGGTCGGTGTTAGGGGCAGCAGATTAGGGGTACATAAGGATAATGTAAGTAGCGGCGGTTTACCGGAGCGGCAGATTAGGGGTTAAAAATAATATGCAGGGGTCAGCGATAGCGGGGGCGGCAGATAAGGGGTTAATAAGTGTAAGGTTAAGGGTGTTTAGACTCGGGGTACATGTTAGGGTGTTAGGTGCAGACGTAGGAAGTGTTTCCCCATAGCAAACAATGGGGCTGCGTTAAGAGCTGAACGCGGCTTTTTTGCAGGTGTTAGGTTTTTTTTCAGCTCAAACAGCCCCATTGTTTCCTATGGAGGAATCGTGCACGAGCACGTTTTTGAGGCTGGCCGCTTGCGTAAGCAACTCTGGTATTGAGAGTTGAAGCTGCGTTAAAAATGCTCTACGCTCCTTTTTTGGAGCCTAACGCAGCCTTTTTGTGGACTCAGAGTTATTTTTATGGTTGCGGGCCAGAAAAAAGCCGGCGTTAGCTACGCGGGTCGTTACCGACAAAACTCCAAATCTAGGCCCTAGAAAATAAACCCTAATATAGCTACAATATAACTAATAGTTATTGTAGCTATTTTAGGATTTATATTTATTTCACAGGCAACTTTGTATTTATTTTAACTAGGTACAATAGCTATTAAATAGTTCATAACTATTTAATAGCTACCTAGTTAAAATAATTACAAAATTACCTGTAAAATAAATCCTAACCTAAGTTACAAATACACCTAACACTAAACTATCAATAAATTAATTAAATAAATTACATACAATTACCTAAAATAAAATACAATAAAATAAACTATACTATAATACAAAAAAAATACAAACACTAAATTACAAAAAATAAAAAAGAATTACAAGCAGTGTAAACTAATTACACCTAATCTAAGCCCCCTAATAAAATAAAAAAGCCCCCCAAAATAAAAAATTCCCTACCCTATTCTAAAATACAAAAGTAATCAGCTCTTTTACCAGCCCTTAAAAGGGCTTTTTGTGGGGCATTGCCCCAAAGTAATCAGCTCTTTTAACCTGAAAATAAAAATACAATACCCCCCAACATTACAACCCACCACCCACATACCCCTACTCTAACCCACCCAAACCCCCCTTAAATAAACCTATCGCTAACCCCCTGAAGATCATTCTACCTTGAGTCGTCTTCACCCAGCTGAGCCGAATTCTTCATCCAAGGTGCGCAGAGGAGGTCCTTGATCCAGTAGAAGTCTTCATCCAAGCGACAAAGAAGAGGTCCTCCATCTGGTAGAAGTGTTCATCCAGGTGGTGTCTTCAATCTTCATCCATCCGGAGCGGAGCCATCTTCAACGGAGCCGACACGGAGCCATCCTCTTCAACCGACAGACTAACGACAAATGAAGGTTCCTTTAAGGGACATTATCCAAGATGGCGTCCCTTCAATTCCGATTGATGCAATCAGCCAATCAGATTGAAGTTCAATCCGATTGGCTGATCCAATCAGCCAATCGTATTGAACTCGCATTCTATTGGCTGATCGGAACAGCCAATAGAATGCAAGTTCAATATGATGGGCTCATTGGATAAGCCAATCGGATTGAACTTCAATCTGATTGGCTGATTGCATCAGCCAACCAGATTTTTTCTACCTTAATTCCGATTGGCTGATATAATTCTATCAGCCAATTGGAATTGAAGGGACATCATCTTGGATGACGTCCCTTAAAGGAAACTTCATTCGTCGTTAGTCCGTCGGTTGAAGAGGATGTCTCTGTGTCGGCTCCGTTGAAGATGGCTCCGTTCCGCTCTGGATGGATGAAGATTGAAGACGCCGCCTGGATGAACACTTCTACCAGATGGAGGACCTCTTCTTGCCCTGCTAGGATGAAGACTTCTACCGGATCAAGGACCTCCTCTGCACACCTTGGATGAAGAATTCGGCTCGGCTGAGTGAAGATGACTCAAGGTAGAGAGATCTTCAGGGGGTTAGCGATAGGTTTTTTTAAGGGGGTTTGGGTGGGTTAGAGTAGGGGTATGTGGGTGGTGGGTTGTAATGTTGGGGGGGTATTGTATTTTTATTTTCAGGTAAAAGAGCTGATTACTTTGGGGCAATGCCCCGCAAAAAGCCCTTTTAAGGGCTGGTAAAAGAGCTGATTACTTTTGTATTTTAGAATAGGGTAGGGAATTTTTTATTTTGAGGGGCTTTAATATTTTATTAGGGGCTTAGATTAGGTGTAATTAGTTTAAACGGCTTGTAATTCTTTTTTATTTTTTGTAATTTAGTGGGTTTTTTTGTATTATAGTATAGTTTATTTTATTGTATTTTACTTTAGGTAATTGTAGGTAATGTATTTAATTAATTTAGTGATAGTGTAGTGTTAGGTGTATTTGTAACTTAGGTTAGGATTTATTTTACAGGAAATTTTGTAATTATTTTAACTAGATAGCTATTAAATAATTATGAACTATTTAATAGCTATTGTACCTAGTTAAAATAAATACAAAGTTTCCTGTAAAATAAATATAAATCCTAAAATAGCTACAATGTAACTATTAGTTATATTGTAGCTATATTAGGGTTTATTTTCTAGGTAAGTATTTAGTTTTAAATAAGATTAATTTAGTTAATTTTAAGAATATTATTTAGTTTAATTTAAATTATATTTATGTTAGGGGGGTGTTAGGGTTAGAGTTAGGTTTAGGGGTTAATAACTTTATTATAGTAGCGGCGATATTGCGGACGGGAGATTAGGGGTTAATAATTGTAGGTAGGTGGTGGCAATGTTAGGGAGGGCAGATTAGGGGTTAATACTATTTATTATAGTGTTTTGCGAGGCGGAGTGTGTCGGTTTAGGGGTTAATACATTTATTATAGTGGCGGCGAGGTCCGGTCGGCAGATTAGGGGTTAATAAGTGTAGGTAAGGTAGCGGCGACGTTGGGGGGGGCAGATTAGGGGTTAATAACAATAATATAGGGGTCGGCGGTGTTAGGGGCAGCAGATTAGGGGTTCATAGGGATAATGTAGGTTGCGGCGGGGTACGGAGCGTCAGATTAGGGGTTAATAGTATAATGCAGGTGTCAGCGATAGCGGGGGGCGGCAGATTAGGGGGTTAATAAGTGTAAGGTTAGGGGTGTTTAGACTCGGGTGTTCATGTTAGGGTGTTAGGTGCAGACATAGAGAGTGTTTCCCCATAGGAAACAATGGGGCTGCGTTTTGAGCTGAACGCTGCTTTTTTGCAGGTGTTAGGTTTTTTTTTTCATCCCAAACTGCCCCATTGTTTCCTATGGGGATATCGTGCACAAGCACGTTTTCCCAGCTTACCGCTACCATAAGCAACGCTGGTATTGTTGGAAGGGTGCGTTGGGAAAAAAAGCAGCGTTAGCTACGCAGGTTTTTACCGACAAAACTCTAAATCTAGCGGTATGTTATTCTTACTCCATTGTATCTGTGGGTCATGCTGTCTTAACCAGTGCAATCTTAGAATAATTGGAAAAATAGGGGACGATATTATGTCAAAAAGATAAACTCTTGGTGATTGTTTGGTACATTCACAAGTAAAGGGATTGTTTGATGGGTGATTGGACTGGTTTCAAGGTTTTTACCATCAATAAGGCGCTGTCAGGGTTTTTTCCTGACTTGTTTGCCATGTGCTGCTGGCAGCCATTTTACTCACCTCTCTTGATGACTTTGGTGCATTCTGGGAGATGCTTCTCACTTCCTGTACTTCCTTTTATGGCCAGACTGGTTTATATCATCCATGTGAGACAGGATGCAGTCTCAGAATTGTGATGTCATCACCTATTATTTAAAGGGCCTTTGTTCAGCATGCTTTGCCCTTGCGTTGTCTCAGACCTGTTTGTGAGAGTTCCTGTGTATTACCTGGCTGTCTGACGTCCCTCCTGGTTCCTGATCCCTGGCTTGTTCCTGACTCTGCTGTTCTCCTTGTTCCTGATTCTGACTCGTCTCACTACTCGCTTTGGCTCCTGACTCGGCTTGTCTGACTACCAGCTCTAGTTTTGACTCCTGGCTTGTTATTTGACTTGTGGACTTTTTATTATTTTTTGCTATTAATAAAGGTGTGATTATTTTTGCACTTCTCGTCTCAGTCTGATTCCTGGCACCCTGACATTACGCAAGGGCCATGAATCCTGATTTTGCTAATAATCCACCTTTACCTGCCATAATTTCCAGGATGGATGAACAGGATCACCGCTTGGATCAATTTGCACTAGCCCTGCAAACCCTGCTTACTTGTACTGCACATTTGGACCAAAGTGTCCCGCAAGTTATGGCTGCTCTTGTTTCCACTGATGCACCTAGTCCTACCAGAGCTTGTCCGGTTTCTGCACTTCTACCTCAGCGATATGGAGGCGATCCTATCAGTGCAGAGGGTTTTTGAACCAGGTGGGCATTTACTTTAAGATGCTACCTCAGGCGTTTATCTCTGACAGAGCTAAGGTGGGATTTCTAATCTCGTTACTCTCTGATACAGCTCTTGCCTGGGCTAATCCCTTGTGGGAGTCTAATAAACCTGTGATTTCAAATTACCCTGAATTTGTGGCCTCTTTTCGAAGGGTATTTGATGTTCCAGCTCGCTCCTCCTCTGCTGCTAACGACTAATGTCCATTCAGCAAGGTACAAGATCTGTTGCTCAGTATGCCATTGATTTCCGTACGCTTGCAGCAGAAGTAGGCTGGAACAAAGAAGCCCTTGTTGCCGCCTTCTTTCATGGGCTCTCTGATGCGATTAAAGACGAAGTTGCTGCCAGGGATTTACCAGAAGATCTCGAGGCATTGGTGTCTTTTTTTATCCTAATTGACATCAGACTGAGTGAGAGGCCTTCTTTCATGGAGCGCTTGTGGAAGCCTCCTGTCTCCTACGTGTTCATTCCCACCCAAGCCTCCCTCTCCTACCATGCCTCCTGGTCCCGAGTCACCAGGTACTGCTGAGCCGATGCAGTTAGGATTCACACATCTCTCCGTGGCGGAGAGGGCCTTTAGGAGGAGGGAGGGGCTCTGCCTCTATTGCGGGTTACAGGGCTACCTTTTGAAGTCTTGTCCTACACAGCTGGGAAACGCTCACACCTAAGGTCCTGTCGGGGGCAGACCTTAGGTGGTTTATCCTTTTTCCCGGAACCACTAAAGGAAAAACCTTTGGTCACGGTTGTCCTTTCCTGGGTGGACTCCTCCATAGTCACCCAGGCTCTTGTTGACTCCGGTGCTGCGGGCTATTTCATTGACAGTGCTTTTGTATCAAAGCACTCCATTGCTGTTTTGCCTCAGTCCGTTCCTCTTTCTATTGAGGCCATTGATGGCAGGCCCCTTCAGCCCGCACTCGTTACTCACGAAACCGCTCCGTTGTCCATGGCTGTTGGGGCTCTCCATTTTTAAACCCTCCAGTTCCAGGTGATTAACTCTCCGCATTTTCTGGTTGTTCTGGGTTATCCCTGGCTCCAAAAGCACAATCCCAGTCTCGACTGACGCAGCTCCGAAATTTTGTCGTGGTCTCTGCAATGTATTTCCACTTGTCTTCAGAAACCAGTTAAAGTCTTGTGCACTTCTTCAGTATCTCAATTGCCAGAGGAGTACCGAGAGTTCCTAGACGTTTTGACAAGGTGCGTGCCGGTACGTTGCCTCCTCACCGGTCTTACGATTGTGCCATAGACCTGCAACCCGGAGCCATTCCTCCTCTGGGCCGGGTTTACCCTCTGTCTGTTGCAGAGAATTGTGCTATGGAGGAGTATGTTTCCTATGCTCTGTCGCGGGGGATCATCCGCAAATCCTGCTCTCCTGCAGGGGCTGGCTTCTTCTTTGTGAAGAAAACGGGTGGCGAGTTAAGACCATGCATCGATTATAGGGGTCTTAATCGTCTTACCATTAAGAATGCTTACCCTATTCCGCTCATTACGGAACTCTTTGACCGCCTCAAGGGAGCTACGGCCTTTACTAAGCTTGATTTGAGAGGAGCGTACAATCTCGTTAGGATCAAGGAGGGCCACGAATCGAAAACAGCATTTAACACCAGGAGCGGGCATTATGAGTATCTTGTAATGCCCTTTGGCCTATGTAATGCTCCTGCTGTTTTCCAGGAATTTATTAATGATGTCCTACGAGATATGTTGCAACAGTGTGTTGTGGTGTACTTAGACGACATCCTCATACACTCACCCACACTTGAGGCTCATGGTTCTGATGTTACACGGGTTCTTCAGAGACTACTTGAGAACGGCCTAGGTTATGTTATCTCTGTTGCAGGGTTCTCCATGGATTCTGACAAGTTATATGCAGTTCTGCAGTGGCCTTGCCCAGTTGGTCTTCGGTCTATTCAGTGTTTTTTGGGGTTTGCCAATTACTATAGAAAGTTTATTAAAAACTTTTCTTCCTTGGTCAAACCTATCACAGACATGAGCCGTAAAGAGAATGATCCACATCATTGGTCACCTACTGACATTAAGGCCTTTGATAGTCTTAAGACTGCCTTTGCTGCTGCTCCAGTTCTGGCTCATCCTAACCCTGTCCTGCCTTTTGTTCTTGAGGTCGATGCGTCTGAGACTGGAGTAGGTGCTCTCTTGTCTCAACGTCCTACACCTGACGGTTCCTTGCATCCGTGTGGTTTCTTCTCTAAGAAATTGTCTCCAGCGGAGTGCAATTATGAAATTGGCGACAGGGAATTACTGGCCATAATTTTGGCACTCAAGGAATGGAGGCATCTTCTCGAGGGTACTAGCGTGCCAGTGCTCATTCTTACTGACCACAAGAATTTAACTTATCTATCTGAAGCAAAACGTTTGTCGCCCTGACAGGCCAGATGGGCACTATTTTTGTCTCGGTTTAATTATGTGGTCTCCTACCTGCCTGGTAGTAAGAATGTTAGGGCTGATGCCCTTTCTCAACAATTTTCACCTCTGTCCAAGGAGGAGTCTGTACCTACTCCAGTTATACCTCCTGACCATATTTTGGCTACCATACGTACTAATTTGACTTCTCCCTTGGGGGAGGAGATCCTGGCTGCACAAACCAATGCACCTCCTGAGAAACCTAGTGGTAAGTGTTTTGTTCCTGAGAATCTTCGAACTAAACTTTTGCACACTTACCACTATCCTAAAGCCGCTGGTCACCCAGGCAAGAACCAAATGATTTGGTCTGTCACTCAACAATTCTGGTGGCCAGGTCTTCATTCTGATGTTGCTGCGTATGTTGCCTCCTGCTCATTTTGTGCACAGAATAAGACTCCTCGACGTCTTCCTGTGGGTCTTCTTCAACCTATTGCTAATGGTGAGCGTCCTTGGACACATCTTTCCATGGACTTCATTGTCGAGCTCCCTGTTTCCAATGGCAATACTGTTATCCTTATGGTGGTTGACCGTTTTTCTAAAATGTCACATTGCATTCCCTTGAAGAAGTTGCCTACCGCTCAGGAGCTTGCTTCAATTTTTGCCCGTGAGGTTTTCTGTTTACATGGGTTACCCAAGGAGATAGTGTCGGACCGGGGTAGCCAGTTTGTCTCCAGATTTTGGCGTTCCTTTTGTGCTCAAATGGGGATCCAGCTCTCCTTCTCCTTGGCATATCACCCTCAATCCAATGGGGCTTGCGGGAAAGGTCTAATCAAGCTCTGAAACAGTTCCTCCGTTGCTATGTCTCAGATCACCACAATAATTGGTCTGAACTGTTACCTTGGGCAGAGTTTGCTCGTAATAGTGCTGTTAATGCTTCCTCCAAGTTATCCCTGTTCATGGCGAATTATGGGTTTCAACCATCCTTGTTGCCCGATTCATTCATGTCTCAGGGTATTCTGGCTTTGGAGGAGCATCTCCGGCAACTCCGTTCCACATGGGTGAAGATTCAGGTTTGCCTTCATCGTTCTATGCAGCGCAAAAAGTTCCAGGCTGATCGTAGCCGTCTGCCTGCACCTTCCTACCAGGTTGGTGAGAGTTTTGCTGTCCTCCCGCTACTTGAACCTTCGTGTGCTTTCCAATAAACTGGCTCCCCGTTATGTTGGTCCTTTTCGAATACTCAGACGGGTCAATCCTGTTGCCTATGCTCTTGACCTTCCTCCTGCAATGCGCATCTCCAATGTTTTTCATGTCTCCCTCTTGAAACCATTGGTTTGTAATCGGTTTACCACTGTGTTGCCTCGTCCCCATCCTATCTTTGTTGATAACCATGAGGAGTATGAGGTCAGCAGCATTATTGACTCTCATATGTCCAGGGGTAGTGTACAGTATTTGGTTCATTGGAGGGGCTACGGTCCAGAGGAGCGTTCATGGGTTCCCTCCTCTGATGTTCATGCTCCCGCCCTCCTCCGTGCCTTCCATGCCCGTTTCCCCAATAAGCCTTTTATCCTCCCGTGGGGAGGGGTCGTTGAGGGGAGGGTACTGTCAGGGTTTTTTCCTGACTTGTTTGCCATGTGCTGCTGGCAGCCATTTTACTCATCTCTCTTGCTGACTTTGGTGCATTCTGGGAGATGCTGCTCACTTCCTGTACTTCCTTTTATGGCCAGACTGGTTTACATCATCCATGTGAGACAGGATGCAGTCTCAGAATTGTGATGTCATCACTTATTATTTATGTTGAAATAGTTTTTATTGAATAATTACAATATTGGTAAAACAAAAACATAAGCAGTCCTGGCTTAGGACCGTAAACTATTGACACAAAACAATATCCCCTTGGCCATGACATTTTGCATTGTTATACCTTCATAGCATCTAAGTCGCCTGGTACTTAATATCATCTCATATATTAATTGTTCTTAACTCCCCTTCCCCAACTCCAGGAGGTGCCATTTCTACCTAAATAAGTGTTACTGAGCTACGTAGTGTGCTTAGACTTATAGATATCTTCAATTTCTTCTACTCTAGGGGTATACCCCTAGTACCCTTGCAATACTATTTCGGCTAGATTTAGAGTTGGGCGGTAGCCGTCAAAACCAGCGTTAGAGGCTCCTAACGCTGGTTTTTACCGCCCTCTGGTATTTGGAGTCAGTCAGGAAAGGGTCTAACGCTCACTTTACAGCCGCGACTTTTCCATACCACAGATCCCCCTACGCCATTTGCGTATCCTATTTTTTCAATGAGATCTTTCTAACGCCGGTATTTAGAGTCGTGGCTGAAGTGAGCCGCAGAAAAAAGTCAGTAGTTAAGAGCTTTCTGGGCTAACGCCGGTTTATAAAGCTCTTAACTACTGTGCTCTAAAGTACACTAACACCCATAAACTACCTATGTACCCCTAAACCAAGGTCCCCCCACATCGGGGCTAGCATTCTATTGGCTGATCGGAACACATCGGGGCTCGCATTCTATTGGCTGATCGGAACAGCCAATAGAATGCGAGCTCAATCTGATTGGCTGATTGGATCAGCCAATCGGATTGAACTTGAATCTGATTGGCTGATTCCATCAGCCAATCAGAATATTCCTACCTTAATTCCGATTGGCTGATAGAATCCTATCAGCCAATCGGAATTCGAGGGACGCCATCTTGGATGACGTCATTTAAAGGAACCGTCATTCGGTGAGTAGGCATCGGTTGAAGAGGATGTTCCACGTCGGCTGGGAAGAAGATGGCTCCGCTCCGCTCCGGAAGAAAGAAGATTGAAGATGCGGCTTGATAGAAGACTTCATCCCGATGATGGACTTCCGACTTCAGCCAGATGATGGAGTTCTTCAGCCGCTGCTTGGATCAAGACTTCGGACCCTCTTCTGGACCAATTGCTGAACCGGGTGAGGTGAAGACAAGGTAGGGAGATCTTCAGGGGCTTAGTGTTAGGTTTATTTAAGGGGGGTTTGGGTTAGATTAGGGGTATGTGGGTGGTGGGTTGTAATGTTGGGGGGGGTATTGTATGTGTTTTTTTTTACAGGCAAAAGAGCTGAATTCTTTGGGGCATGCCCCGTAAAGGGCCCTTTTCAGGGCTGGTAAGGTAAAAGAGCTTTGAACTTTATTAATTTAGAATAGGGTAGGGCATTTTTTTTATTTTGGGGGGCTTTGTTATTTTATTAGGGGGCTTAGAGTAGGTGTAATTAGTTTAAAATTGTTGTAATATTTTTCTAATGTTTGTAAATATTTTTTTATTTTTTGTAACTTAGTTCTTTTTTATTTTTTGTACTTTAGTTAGTTTATTTAATTGTATTTATTTGTAGGTATTGTATTTAATTAATTTATTGATAGTGTAGTGTTAGGTTTAATTGTAACTTACGTTAGGATTTATTTTACAGGTAATTTTGTAATTATTTTAACTAGGTAACTATTAAATAGTTATTAACTATTTAATAGCTATTGTACCTGGTTAAAATAAATACAAAGTTGCCTGTAAAAATAAATATTAATCCTAAAATAGCTACAATATAATTATTATTTATATTGTAGCTATATTAGGGTTTATTTTACAGGTAAGTATTTAGATTTAAATAGGAATAATTTATTTAATAAGAGTTAATTTATTTCGTTAGAATAAAATTATATTTAATTTAGGGGGGGTGTTAGGGTTAGGGTTAAAATTAGCTTTAGGGGTTAAAAAAATTATTAGAGTAGCGGTGAGCTCCGATCTGCAGATTAGGGGTTAATACTTGAAGTTAGGTGTTGGCGATGTTAGGGAGGGCAGATTAGGGGTTAATACTATTTATTATAGGGTTATTGAGGCGGGAGTGAGGCGGATTAGGGGTTAATAACTTTATTATAGTAGTGGTGCGGTCCACTCGGCAGATTAGGGGTTAATAAATGTAGGCAGGTGGAGGCGACGTTGAGGGGGGCAGATTAGGGGTTAATAAATATAATATAGGGGTCGGGGGTGTTAGGGGCAGCAGATTAGGGGTACATAGGGATAACGTAGCTGGCGGTGGTGTACGGAGCGGCAGATTAGGGGTTAATAATAATATGCAGGGGTCAGCGATAGCGGGGGCGGCAGATTAGGGGTTAATAAGTGTAAGGTTAGGGGTGTTTAGACTCGGGGTACATGTTAGAGTGTTAGGTGCAGACATAGGAAGTGTTTCCCCATAGCAAACAATGGGGCTGCGTTAGGAGCTGAACGCTGCTTTTTAACAGGTGTTAGGTTTTTTTTCAGCTCAAACGGCCCCATTGTTTTCTATGGGGGAATCGTGCACAAGCACGTTTTTGAAGCTGGCCGCGTCCGTAAGCACCACTGGTATCGAGAGTTGCAGTGGCGTTAAATTATGCTCTACGCTCCTTTTTTGGAGCCTAACGCAGCCATTCTGTGAACTCTAAATACCAGCGGTATTTAAAAGGTGCGGGGGAAAAAAAAGCATGCATAGCTAACGCACCCCTTTGGCCGCAGAACTCTAAATCTAGCCGTCAGTGATTTA
The DNA here is from genome assembly GCF_027579735.1 of Bombina bombina. Lineage (NCBI taxonomy): Eukaryota > Metazoa > Chordata > Amphibia > Anura > Bombinatoridae > Bombina > Bombina bombina. Next base: position 865,892,000 of record NC_069501.1, on the reverse strand, counting down.
ATAGGCATAGATAGATTCAGCCTGACCTTTCTCCTAACCACCTGACCCCCTTCCTTATTAATGTTCCGATCTCAAGATCCAGTAGAACCAGGTCTTCTGAAACTTTTCTGGTTGTCCCTGCGCCCAAGCAGCTAATTCTGACAAGGAGTACGTATCCTTAATCTTTCCTATTACTTCCTGCCATGCTGGCACCCCCACTTTCCAATGTCGAGCTATACATATTCTCAGGCAAGTGTAGAGAATTCTGATAAATTTGTTTATTGTCGAGTTAAAAGGTCTTACCCTCTCATGGAGTAAGGCTTGTGACATTGTGAGGTTCACCCTTTCCTCTAACAGTTTGTCTATCAGTTCTGATAAATTCTTTCATAGTAGTTGAACCCCATCACAGTCCCACCACATGTGTCTGTACGTACCCCTCACCTGACATCCCCTGTAACAGTGTCCATTGTGCGTATTGATAAAGTGAGCTGTCCGTTCAGGTGTCAGGTACCATCTAAACATCACCTTGATGCAGTTTTCTCTCATGTCAGCGCTTACTAGTCCCTTATAAGAGTTCAACACCATTTCGTTCCATTCTCCCATCTCCCACCTTTCCGCTGTATCCTTATCTCACTTCTCTGTCAAAACTGACTTAGAGTCATGTTTAGCTTTCTGAATTAAAGTATATAACCTGGAGATCAGCTTTTTCCCTCTAGTAGGTGCTAGTATCATTCTTTCTAACTCAGTGGCTCGACTCGTCTGTCTGTGTGTTATATATGTTGTGATTGCTGAGCTAGTCTGCAAATATAGGAACCAGTGTAGCTTCTCCGGTTAAAATTGGTCTCTAATCTGGTTAAACGTGAGCATCTTAAGGCCAGACAAACAGTCCGCCACCCTATATAAACCCTTTTTCGCCCATTTATCTGCTAGTCTGCCCAGGTCCTTTGGTAGCAAGAACTTAATCGGTCTTAACAGTGAGTCTGTCCCACATAAGCCTAGCCCTTTCGTAATTTTAATCCACAAGCGTGTCGCTTCTATCGTTATTGGTGACTTATATTTCCCCGACTTGGTGAGTATTTCTGGGTCCCACAGAATATCAGCCGCTCTCGCACTGCCTGCTATGTCTGCTTCCAGCTGGGGCCACATCAGTTCACTCTTTTGATTGCTTAAGAGAACCGTCTGTGCCAGCCTAGAGGCCTGATAGTACTCTACCAAATTTGGAACTCCCACTCCCCCTACTTGTCTATGTCTTCAACATATGTGACGCTATCCTTGGCCTTCTCCCCCCTCTCAAAAATTTCAAGAGATAAGCCTGCAGGTTTTCTAAGTCCGGCAGGGGTATGGCTATCGGTATGGCTCTGAACAGGTACATTAACCTAGGCAGAACATTCATCTTTATAGACATAAGTCTCCCCTACCATGTGAAATTGCCTTTGCTCCACTTCCTCAAGTCAGTTCTGATTGCATTATAGACCGGGATAAAGTTTAGTTTGTAGAGATCTGTCAGTGTGTCACCTATCTTTACCCCGAGATATGTGATATTACATTTTACCCAAGAGAATGAGAAATTTAATTCAATCGTTTTTTTGGTGTGTGAGGGAAGATTAACTGCTAATGCTTCACACTTATCGGAATTTATCTTGTAATCCGAGATTACTGAGAATTCATTCAATGTTTTGTAAAGATGTGGTAATGAGCTCATTGGCTTGGTGACTGTCAGCAGGACATCATCCGCAAATAGCATGGTTTTATACTCCGATGTCCCCACCTGCACTCCCGCTATTTCTGTCACATTCCTAATACTTGCAGCCAATGGTTCAATGCAGATCGCAAATATAAGCGGTGACAGCGGGCACCCTTGCCGCGTTCCATTCAGTATATCTATTTGCCTTGACAGGTATCCCGCCGCCCCCACCACTGCCGTCGGTCTCAAGTATATACCACCCAGCGCTTGTATGAAGGCTCCACTAAATCCCATCGCTACGAGTACCTTAAACATGTATTTCCAGTCTACCCTGTCGAACGCTTTTTCTGCGTCGAGCGACAGGAGTAGAGCTGGCGTCCCTGTTGCTTTTAAGTAGTCTAAGAGGGTAAGGGTTCTTCTAACATTGTCGGGCACCTCCCTGTCCTGAACGAATCCCACCTAATCCTGGTGAATTAATGAGGGTAAGATCTGCTTTAGCCTATTTGCCATAATTTTAGCAAATATTTTTATATCGTGATTGATCAGGGAGATTAGCCTATAATTTTTACATAATTTTGCGTTCCTCCCACCTTTTGGAATAACAATAATTTTTGCCTGAAGCATCTCCTTAGGTATATCCCTGCCCTCCATGATCCCATTACATAGATTTGTCAGGTGTGGAAGCAGTTCTTTTTTAAAAAGTTTATAATATTTCCCTATCAATCCGTCGGGGCCCGCTGCCTTACCAGCTTTCAATTCTTTTATTACCTCTAATACTTCCGCAGTTGTTATCTTGGAGTTGAGATTCTCTAGATCTCCTGCCGCAATAGTCTTCAGATTAGCTCTGTCTAAGAATTTAGAGATATGGGTTTCCAAATTCCCTCCCCCTACTTTTTTCCCGTCGTATAATTGCTCATAATACTGGGCAAAAATGTCTGTTATTTCCTGCGGGTTTGAAGTAAGCTCCTCCTTCGATGTCATTAATTTAGGTATATAGAAGAACTTATTTTTTTCCCTTAATTTATGTGCCAAATATCTATCCGGCTTGTTGGCGTATACAAAATAATGGGCTTTAAGACGCAGTGCTGCTCTGACAGATGCATCATTCAGTAATTTAGCTAACTCCCTTCTTTTGATAACTAATGTTTTGTAACTCTTTTCGGATAGTGTACATTGGTGTTCTTTCTCTAATTGTTCAACCTCCCCTTGTAACCTGTTAGCTAATGCTGTCACTTTCTTATTCTTCATCGCGTTCTCTTTTATCAGTAATCCCCTCATCACCGCCTTATGGGCGGCCCACGTGACAAGCGGGTTCTCGACAGAGTTCGTATTTATATCCCAATACTCATTTAGTGCCCTTTGTATTCTACCATAAATCTCTGGGTCTTTCATCAGGGTCGGGTTGTATGTCCAGGACCGCTGTCTGGCAAAGTTTATTAGTCCCAAAAGCTCTAAATAAATCAGTGAATGATCAGACCACACACATGCCTGAGTCCCAGTTGTCACTACATTAGGAGATAGAAATTGACTAACATAAATATAGTCAAGCGTCGTGTAGGTCTTGTGGGCAGGTGAATAATAGGTATAGTCGTGGTTTAAGTTACCCCGTACCTCCCAAGAGTCTACAAGTCCCTGCTCCTCCAATGAGTGTCGGATTGATTTGACTATACTATTGTGTCTGTGTTGCTTGTTTGTGATTCTCAGGGTATCTGTCCCCTCGAATGAAGACATATTTACGTTGAAGTCTCCTGCTAAAATCACCTTAGTCTGTGACCATTGTGTGAGTAATTCGGACACCCTCGAAAAGAACACATGTTGCGACTCGTTGGGAGCATATATATTACAAAGCGTGACCGGTGTGCCCTGGAGCATGCCCTGTATGATTGCAAAGCGGCCGTCTTTATCCCTAATCACTTTTTCCGTCACAAAGTCAAGGGATCTATGTATCAGAACTGAGACTCCTCTTTTTTTGGAATCCACTGTGGCATGGTAATGCAGTGGGAAGTGGTGCGACCAGAACCTTGGGATGTTTTCTTTCACAAAGTGTGTCTCTTGTAAAAATATAATTTTAGCTTTCACTTTCAAGTACTGTGACATGGCAGTCTTTCTTTTGATGTCTGTATTAAGTCCCCTTACATTATGTGACAAGAGTGTAAAATTATATGCCATTATTTCTCTTTCCCCTCGTGTTCCTCTGATCCCTAGACTCGCTCCCCACATAAATTTCTACTGCGTAGCTGGCATTCTGAACTCCACTATACCTCAGTGTGTTATGGTCCCTACATGACCCCCTTACTTCACTCCTTATGTAAACCTCCCTTAAAGGCACCCCCTGGATAAAAACATTATGCAACTGAAAATAACATAACAAATAAACATTGATTTTCTCAATCTTAACTAAACATATCATCACAATAACCAAAAAGGCAGTATTATTGTTTCTTCTAAATTTTTTTGATAATGTTTAAGACAAGCCAATTCACATAGCCATAGTGTCCTTAGTCTTTGTAAGAAAATAATTCCAACATTTTAAACTTTTCAAAGTCTCGGATTGGCATTTCCAAAATGTCTGAATGCATCATAATAAAGTCTCGTATTGCCATCCCAGAAAGATGAATACTGTGAATGTCTCTGTAACGATCCCTAACAAAATTAAACTATAACCTCAAGAGTGGATACTTCTAATTCAACCTGATAAAAACAAAGCAACATGGTTATCATTAAACTATACTCATCTGTCCGCTGATCCGGAACCTCCGCAGGAACCAGGTCCTCAGTCTTTAAAGTTTATAGACAATCAGCTCCTCTTGGAAGCTCATCTCAGCTCCGAATGTCATTCTCTACTTTCTTTCTTTTTACATTTATCATTTCCTCGTGAAGAATTTCAGAAGCTTCATGTCTTTCTGCTCTTTTCAGGCATCTTGGACCATTTCTTCTGGAAAGACGGTCTGGGCCCACCATCTTTTCCTGTGGTGGTGTCCTTTTGTTGAAGACTTGTTGTGGACTTTTTATTATTTTTTGCTATTAATAAAGGTGTGATTATTTTTGCACTTCTCGTCTCAGTCTGATTCCTGGCACCCTGACAGGCGCACTGAAACTGGTTTTTGCTTTTCAATAATAGGTATTTTATTTTGTTTAACAACAGTCATGTCAATGTAACAGGCAAAAGCCCCAGAGTCCAATAAAGCACCAATGTTGAGTCAGAGTTGTCCCCACTGTAAAGAGACAGCAATAAGGAAGTAAGTGGGTTTATGGTTTGCTCGAGATATACAGTGCTCAGTGTGATTAAGCTTACCCAATTTTTGTCTTCTAAGAGATGGACAGTCGGAAACTGGATGATCCCTTGAAGCACAATACATGCAGGGCCCCATTTCCTTTCTGCGATGTTTCTCCTCAGGTGAAAGGGGTCCTTTAATGAACCCTATGTCCATGGCCTCATCACTTGGTTTTATATTCTGCAGTGAGGATCTGGTTAAGGTTTGTTTTATATAGGGCTCATGGCAACTTTTTTTCTTGTTTCCTCACCCTAATTCTACGATCTATTTTGATTACCAAGGCCATAAGGGTCTCAAGGGAATCTGGAAGATCAATTCTTGCCAATTCATCTTTTATGGATTCATAGAGGCAGAGTCTAAACTGATTTTTTAAAGAAACCTCGTTACATTCCGAGTCTTTCTGCCAGATTTAGAATTCTGAGATATAATCCTCAACAGGTCGTTTGTATTGCCATGTAGTTTGGTTTCAGCTGTGAGCTGTCTATGGGGATCTTCATAAAGTACAGCCATAGCATTAAAAAATCATCCACTGAAGTTAGAATTGGGTCATTTGATTTGTAAAAAGTATCCGCCCAAGCACAGGGCTCTCCTCTTAGAAAAGAGATTATAGTGAGTACTTTCGTACAGTCATTTGGGAATGTTTTATGTTTTAAATTTATAAATAGATTACAGGAGTTGTAGAACTGTCTAAACATTTTTCTATCCCCTGAGAACTTGTCTGGCGGACTTACAGGAGAATCAGGACTGTTTTCCTGTGGGGGTCTTGAAGCACTAAGTCCCTCTTTGATAATATTTTTCAAGGTGAGATTTTCCATCTCAAGGTCTCTAAGAGAGGTGGTCAACCTTGTGTGAGAGTTCCATCACATGGTTTGCGAGGTCCGCAGGATTCATCATAATAGGGTTTTTGGGGCTTGGTATTCTGTAACAAATGCTTAAGTGAATATATATGGAAAACTTAACTGAATTCCAAATTTTAAGATAAGAGAAAAGGATATCAATTTCTATTGTTGATAATGATTTATGAAGATCCCTTTTCCAAATTATACTTGAAAATCCAACTAGTCCCTAGATGAGTACTTTTAGTTTTGGGAATCTTTATAAGCCCTGTACATATATTTCAGATTTAGGATGGTGGAGGTTTTCGGATAAGCACAAAGTAGTTATACCCCTTTGAACTGCAGTTATAGGTAAAAGGTAAGCTAGCTGACAAGAGTTCTGGTAATGTGCAACATCAGGTAAGTATGCATTTTTAATATTACTGGCTTCTCTCTTTGTAGGAAGATGATATCTGTCAGAATGGCAGGAGCGGAGAGACCTGTGTGAACAGCATGAAGGCAGGAGTGGAGAGAGCTGTGGAATAGCATAGTAGATGTGGGGAGACAGTGCGCCGATCCACAGGCGGCTCATCAGGATGACATCACAGCTGGAGAGTGTGTGGAAGCACCAGAGCTTTAACCACAGCAGAGAGATCAGTGGTGAGACTCCAGGTAGAGGGGTAGGAAGAAGCTGTTAGGTGCTGGAGGTTAGGTGCGGTAGAGATCTTGAGTCCCAAGGATTAGTAAATTTTCAGGAACAACAGGATATCTGGGAGTTAGACTCAGAAAGAGGCAAGCATATGACTTCTATACCAAGCAATGTATTGTGATAGGTAGATTTTCTTTATAGGAAGTGATAGGGTTGCACACGTCTCTTAAAGAAGCAGGACAGTAATGTCACAGATAGATAGATAGATAGATAGATAGATAGATAGGCAATAGGATGGATCTACAACCTGCACTTATAAAAGGCTACCCTGCATTTGGGTTGTAAACATTCTGCACACACCTATGTATAGACTGGCTGTTATGGGTCCCCTCCAGCACTTGGGCTCTGGTGTGACTGCACCTGCTGCACCAATGGTAGTTCTGCTCCTGTGCAGCTGAGTAAATAAGAGTAGACTCAAATCTGGGGATCCCACTACTTACAGTTACTGACATGTAGATACCCTTTGATTACTACACAAAATTAATTTGTTTATCGGATACAGTAATTTACTCAAAACAATGGTATGCTCATATGTTCTTGCATTGACAGCAATGTACAATAAAATTATAAGCGCTAGAGATGAAAACCCAGCTTAACTAGTGAATTCCCCTCCAGGAAAACAGGAAAAGTGAGAGTAGAAGAACAAGTGATAGTTAAGTGCTAAAAGCGAGGGTTTGAGAAGAGGACTGTTGTCTAAATAGAACAGTAGGACGGCGTAAGTTGCGGATATAAAACCTAATATTAGGAAAAGTGGCGAGTGCTGTGTAGGTAACCAATACTAAAAATATATGTGGATAATAGCAAAATATATATATATATTAAAGTGGGCAGAGATATAATATAGTGAACGAGATGATTGAGAATAGGTATAAATATAGATACAATTTATTAAAACAAAAGTCTAAAACAATATGTCAAGTAGTAAGCAAATATTAAAACATATGTATCTAAAAGTGCAGGGACGTCTCCCTTATTCGTTACTGATAGTAACAGTTGATAAAAAGAACTGATTTTCAGTATATAGTACTTGCGTTTTCAAAGTGATGTTTAGCAACAGTGGAGCAATAATGTGTCTCCTAGATGTCCAGTAAGAAGCAAAGGTAACTGTCGGGTAGAGGCCGCGTTGTATACGGCTTGGCGTTACCAGATAATACTGAAAGCGCCTTTTATGTGGCTCCTCCGTGACCGGTATGACGTCACTAATGCCGGGTATGTGCGGCGTCTCTGTAGTAGCCCCTATTCCGCAAAGAATGTGGAAATCTTGGGGGAGTAAATGTAATACTTGGTGATCAAAACAAATGACTTAATTCTTCCTTATATAACAATAAGGATAGGTGATCCTCAGATTGTGTAGGCTGTGCGGTCGTGATGTAGCGACTAAAAACACGGTCTGTTTCCTGTGGTTGCCAAAACAGTCAACCGGTTTCGGCCTTCACTGACCTTTCTCAAGACTCTGTTTCCTGTGGTTGCCAAAAGAGTCAACCGGTTTCGGCCTTCACTGACCTTTCTCAAGTCTTGTGTTTTTAGTCGCTACATCACGACCGCACAGCCTACACAATCTGAGGATCACCTATCCTTATTGTTATATAAGGAAGAATTAAGTCATTTGTTTTGATCACCAAGTATTACATTTACTCCCCCAAGATTTCCACATTCTTTGCGGAATAGGGGCTACTACAGAGACGCTGCACGTAACCGGCATTAGTGACGTCATACCGGTCACGGAGGAGCCACATAAAAGGCGCTTTCAGTTTTATCTGGTAACGCCAAGCCGTACACAACGCGGCCTCTACCCGACAGTTACCTTTGCTTCTTACTGGACATCTAGGAGACACATTATTGCTCCACTGTTGCTAAACATCACTTTGAAAACGCAAGTACTATATACTGAAAATCAGTTCTTTTTATCAACTGTTACTATCAGTAACGAATAATGGAGACGTCCCTGCACTTTTAGATACATATGTTTTAATATTTGCTTACTACTTGACATATTGTTTTAGACTTTTGTTTTAATAAATTGTATCTATATTTATACCTACTTTGCATCTTTTATTCTCAATCATCTAGTTCACTATATTATATCTCTGCCCACTTTAATATATATATATATATTTTGCTATTATCCACATATATTTTTAGTATTGGTTACCTACACAGCACTCGCCACTTTTCCTAATATTAGGTTTTATATCCGCAACTTACGCCGTCCTACTGTTCTATTTAGACAACAGTCCTCTTCTCAAACCCTCGCTTTTAGCGCTTAACTATCACTTGTTCTTCTACTTGCATTGACAGCAGTCATCTCAGACTTTCAGGGCTACTGTTCATTTTTATTAAGAACTGTTTAGTTCTCAGTTAAACCTTTAGGATATATATATAAAGCATTCATCTGGGCAGTTTATCTGGGATTCATACATATAATAGTTATGTAACTCTACGTATGTATATATATATATATATATATATATATATATATATGTACCAAACCTGCAAATATAATCATTATGTACATAGGTTTTGTATTGCGTTATATAGCTTTGTATTAGCCGTACAAATATTTTCACCTCAGCGTAAGTACTGTAGTGCTTTCCTATTGTTTTAATAGAACAGGATAATTTTATGCACAGCATTTTCCAATCCATGCACTTTTATGTATACTTTGTGGTTCGGTCACTACTGACCTCACTAATATTATGTAGTTGAATAATCTCGTTATTTTGAGTAGCACAGAGTTTGTTTTTTGACAGAATATGCAAATAACTTTTATCTCAGATACTAAATTGTATGTTCAGCTACTTACAGACATGGATCTTTAAAAATATTTTAGTACTTGCATCAACACGCATTGCTAGTCTCAATACACACTATCTATGTCAAGCTTAGTGTTAACATATCTAGTTTCACAAATAAAGAATCTAGAGTTTGATTTTGGACGATGATTTCCTCTTTACAGTTATCTTTTATATATTTGATTAAAATATTTTTTATTATACAGAAAGAATCTGATGCAAGGTTTTTCCTCAGCTCTCCTGTGCTTCAAGGACTAAGCAGCTGCTGCAAACCAGGAATCACAGACTTATTTTTGGGTGCAGGTGTGATAAGGTGCTATACTCTGTATTTCACTTAGAATTCATGAGTCTACCTAGCAAATGTGGAAGGTAAGCCCTAATTGCTCAGGCAGCTTTTACAATGTTTACCAGGTTCCTATTTTCCTCATGTCTATCTCAAAAGTACTTTGTTTCCTTGCTCTCTAACATATATGCATTCTTTTTACTTTCCTTTCTTTGTTTTCAGTTCTCACATCAGCACTCACCTGGGCCGGGGTGCCATCTGGAGGTTTTGAGGGATGCAAGGAGTTTGGTTCCCTCTGGAGGCAAGGTTACCACTCAACATTCTGGAACTCCAAGTGTTTCTTATCGCTCTTCCGACCATGTTCCCATCTCAACCATTTATGATCAGATATTATTTCAGCAGTTGCTTTAATCAACTGTCAAGGGGTGACTCACATCTCCCTTGTCATACAAGAAGTGTCTCTCCTCCTGTTATGAATAGAGAAGGAAAGCTGTTCTCTATCCACCTAATATTCAAGGAGTGAACAATTGGGAAGCAGACTTCTTTAATCTGTTCAGTCAGGAGAATGGGTTCTTCATTAGGACATATTCGACCAGCTTATTCTAAACTGGGTTCTACCTTGTATAGATCTAATGGTGTATAAGCAGAATCACAGCTTCAAGCATATTGTGCCAGATAAAGAGACTCCAGTGCTCTATGATAGATGCCTTAGTTTGTCACTGAATATTTAATTTAGTGTTCCAGTTTTCCTAATTTGTTCTTCTTACTTCTTAGTCATTGCAAGAATCAAACAGGATTCAGCTTCAGTAACTCTCTTAGCTCTGGCATGGGTCTGCAAAACTTGAAATCCAGACGTAAATCAGATGTCCTCTCTTCCTACATGGACCCTACCCCTAAGGAAGGATCTTTTGTCTCAAAGACCTCTGTTTCACCCAAGGGGGATATTTATCAAGTTGTCAACCGCAAATACGCTGGAATTCCACAGTGTAATTGTTGCATGCTTGATCTGACCTAGTTATCAAAGCCTACAGACCGGTAAAAGTGGAAATCTGTGACGAAACATACGATCCGTCGGTCTCAATATGACACAGATCGATGCTTACGTCATTACAGATGTTCCGAATACACATTTGGCACTATTTGACACTTTTTCAAAGTTACCAAATAGTTAACCGGTATGCTCGCGGCTATTCTGGCCCAGCGTACCTGGTTTTCAATCCGCCACCCTGGAGGCCGCGGATGCCATAGGAATCAATGGAAGTCTGAAAGCAGCAAAAACTTTATTTATATGGTAGAAAACATGTAACATTTACACCTAACACCCTAACATAAGCCCCAAGTTTAAACACCCCTAATCTGCCGCACCAACATGGCCGCCACTAAATAAAGTTATTAACCCCTATTCCGCCACTCCCGGACACCACCGCAGCTAAATAAAGTTATTAACCCCTATTTCGCCGCTCCCGGACCCCACCGCAACTAAATAAAGTTATTAACCCCTATTCCGCCACTCCCAGACCCCGCCGCAACTAAATAAACGTATTAACCCCTAAACTGCTAGTCCCCCACATCGCCATAAACTAAATAAGGCTATTAACCCCTAAACCTAGCAACCGGCTAACTTTACATTAAAATTTCAACATCCCTATCTTATAATAAATTGAAACTTACCTTTAGAATTAAAATAAACTATATAGAAACTATTAATTAACCTACCCTAACTATTATACTAAAATTACATTAAGCTAGCAATTAAATTAACTATATTACATATTAAAAAAAACTAGCCCTACTAACCTAATCTAATAGCCCTATCAAAATAAAAAAGCACCCCCAAAATAAAAAAAACCCTAGCCTACAATAAACTACCATTAAAAGGGCATTTTGTGGGGCATTGCCCCAAAGAAATCAGCTCTTTTACCTGAAAAGAAAAATACAAAAACCCCCCAACAGTAAAACCCACCACCCAACCAAACAAACCCTCAAATAAAAAGCCTATCTAAAAAACCTAAGGTCCCCATTGCCCTGAAAAGGGCATTTGTATGGGCATTGCCCTTAAAAGGACATTTAGCTCTTTTACATGCCCAGTCCCTACTCTAAAAATAAAACCCACCCAAAAAATCCTTAAATAAACTTAACACTAACCCCCGACGATCCACTTACAGTTATCAAAGTCATCATCCAGGCAGCCTCTTCTATCTTCATCCGGGCGGCAAGAAGTCTTCATCCGGGTGGCCTCTTCCATCTTCATCCAGCTGGCAAAGTCTTCATCCAGACTGCCTCTTCTATCTTCATTCATCCGACGCGGAGCGGGTCCATCCTGAAGACATCCAGCATAGAGCTCCTCTTCAATACGGTCGCCGCCATAAACTAGAACTTGAATGCAAGTGACGTCATCCAAGATGGCGTCCCTTGCATTCCTATAGGCTGAAAGGTTCCAATCAGCCAATAGGATTAGAGCCGCTAAAATCCTATTGGCTGTTCCAATCAGCCAATAGGATTTGAGCAGCTCTCATCCTATTGGCTGTTCCAATCAGCCAATATGATGTGAGCTCAATCTTACCTATACATTTATTTCCTTCTGGCTGATTAGAGTCCATAGCCCCAACCCAATTTTTTTTTATATATGGTTGACAGTTCTCATTTGAACCTCGTAACCCAGCTTTCTGTCTTTCTTACTTTTTTTTCTGTTTCTCTCCTCTCATCCACAATATATAAACTGGAGAGGGAAAGGAAGTGTGAGGGTTCTTGACCTCCCCCTGATAGGCTGGAATATATCCCACATGTTATGAAGCTATGGACTCTGATCAGCCCAAGGGAAATAAATTTATTGGTAAGTATAAATTCAGTTTTTTTGGTCATGCGTTACCTGTAATTCAAGTGAAATTACTAATTTGAATGTAAGCACTTCTAATGGATTGTATGTATTGTCATGTATGAGGAAACAAAAAAAAATCACTTGATGATTTGGAATGTGAGCCAATGGGTTATAAGCTAACACTTTAAAAATGCAGAGAGAGACAGAGGTAATAAGCAATGGGCTTTGCCAGTCTTTCAAATATGATTCTGTTTAAGTACATCTGAAAGCATATTCTTTTTTCAAACTGGTTTCTTAAACTTCACATTGAAATCATTCACAGAAAGTATTCTTATTTATAAGAGCTTATTTTACCCTTTTTTCACATGTTTTATTCCCTATATATTTAACTGCCTTGATAGTTGGAAGCCTAATTTTTCCCTTTTCAAACCGCACATCTTGACTCTTCCCATTACATTTTTCATTGTTTAAGGTTACAGTTTGTATTTTTACTTATGAGAGTTCACCTGTCACCTCAGAGATGTAAATAGATATGCCCACTTTCTTCTTACTCTTACTTCAACATTATTTCTGTCTGTAAAAATAATGCTTTTGAATTTCAGTAGATAAAGTACAAGGAAACCAATACAATTTCTTGGTATTAGGGAATCTCTAACTGATACTGATACTACCTCTTGAATCATATGGCTCTACAAATAATTGTTCAAGAAACACATTTTAAAGCCTTATAAAAGAGGAAATTCTATTTGTGATAGAGTTTCCCATTATATGTGCTACTACAATCATTATCAGTATAGGAGAGAAATGTAAAAGATGGTTCTCACAGCCCAGTTCGAAAATTTGCATCTGAGCAACTATTTGTCACGCTTGGTGTTGGGCCTGGAGAGTAAAACCCATTTTGCAAAGGTTTATTTATTTACAGGCTCTTGTTTTTTAAATGGGGCTAGTGCGGCTGTCTTATCCATAGGCATAATGGGCTGAAAAAAAATACAGAAACAGGTTTCACAGAAACACAAGGAGTATACTGGTAGCAAGTAGTGATGTCGCAAACTTAAAATTTTCGGTTCGCGAACGGCGGACTCGAACTTCCGGTATTGTTCGAGAACCCACGAACCGCCATTGAATCCAATAGGCAGGCGAACTTTAAAACCTACAAGGACTCTTTCTGGCCACAATAGTGATGGAAAAGTTGTTTCAAGGTTACTAACACCTGGACTGTGGCATGCTGGAGGGGGATCCCTGTCAAAACTCCCATGTAAAATTACATAGTTTATGCAGAGTCTGCTTTTAACCCATAAAGGGCCTAAATTACCTAACATTCCCAAATTGTTTGCAATAACGTGCTTTAAAACATCAGTAATGATGTTGTATCTATCAGGTAGTGTAAGGCTTACGGCCGCATCACAGTGAAAGAGCAAACTCCAAGTGTAACGCACTGCAATCAACCACAAACAGTCCACTTGCAGAACCACGAGATAGGTAGATTTGATAGATAGATACATAGATTACATAGCGCCTGATAGAAAATACTATTAGATTACACTAGAAAAATGATTTAAATAATTTTTTTGGGGGGGAAATTAAAAAAAGGTTAAACACATATGAGTCGTGGTCATAGACTAGGGAGGGCAGCAAGTAAACACAGTAGGCTCTGTATGTCTGCAAAACACACAGGCCTGATAGAAAATGATATTAGATTACACTATCAAAAAAATTTAAACTTTTTTTTTTTATATTTAAATTAAGGTGAAGAAGATATGAGTGGTGGCTGCCTGGCACAGAGCAATTAACCAAAAGACTGAAAAAAAAATGAGGTATATTAATGCTGAGTGAGCCTGACAGACACAGGCCTGATAGAAAATGTAATTAGATTACACTAGCAAAAATTTTTTTTTTTTATTTTTTTTTAAATTTAAAATAATGTTATAAACGGATATTAACACTGGTGGCTGGCACAAAGCAATGAACCAGAGTATATGCTGTGTGACACAGGCCTGATAGAAAATGAAAAAAAATTACACTAGCAAAATAATTAATTAATAACATTTTTGGTTAGTTAAATTTAAACTAATGTTGTTAGGGAGATATCAGTGGTGGCAGTAATCACAGCATATGCTGTGAGCCTTAAACACACAGGCTGAAAGCCAGGCAAATGCTAATAAAAATACGGAAAAAAAAAAAAAAACGGCACGAAATATAGCCCTAAAAAGGGCTTTTTGGGGTGCTGTCCTTGCAGCAGAGATGAGTGGAGTCCTTCTGGACTGTAGTGGACACTAAATACACTAGCCTAGCTATGTATTTCCCTATAATGTCAGGAGCACAAACACAACACGTCCTCTCACTAATAAAGCAAGGTCGTTATGAGTCTAAAATGGCGGCTTCCGAGTAGCTGGGAGGGTCTGTGAGGGAGTGTCTGATGTTGATTGGCTCTAATGTGTCAGACGGCTGTGACATACAGGGTCAAAGTTTCCTCAATGATGACATATAGGGGGCGGATCGAACATCGCCATGTGTTCGCGCGCAGCCGCGAACGCGAACAAGCTATGTTCGCTGTGAACCATTCGCAGGCGAACAGTTCGGGACATCACTAGTAGCAAGTCCGAGTGTAAGTGTTGCTTGAACACAGGACACAGGCAGGAGGATGGCAAGTTACAGCAGAGGCAGGATAATGGCAGTTTACAGCTGAGGCAGGACAATTGTAGGTTACAGCAGAGGCAGGACAATGGCAGGTTTCAGCTGAGGCAGGACAATTGTAGGTTGCAGCTGAGGCAGGACAATGGCAGGTTACAGCTGAGGCTGGGCAGTGACTAGACACACAGGAACTGGTATCTAAGGACAGACTTGGCACTATGTTCAGGCGTGCAAAGGCTTGACAGTCTCTAAGGGAGTAGTAGCCAGGAGTGTTTCGAAAATTCAGAGATAACCAGGTATGCACTGGCATTGCAGAGGACCAGGTATATTCAGGAACTTTAGCAGACAAGGTGTAATCTAGAGCTGCAGCAAACAAGGAAACTTCAGGAACTTCAGCAAACAAGATGAGTTCAAGAGAAGCAGTGGAGAAAGTGCTCATGAGCTGCAGTTATAAACAGGAAAAAAAAACTTCCGACAGGTTTAGTATTACTCTAGCAAATACAATACAAAGGGAAATCCGGAGACTTAGTCAAACAAACAGGCAAGGTCAGTCCAAAAACAGGCATCAAAGCAAGGGTTTACACACAAACGGAATCAGGAACTAGCCAAGGGCAATACTGTAAAGCAAAACAGCCAACATGATTCTACTTTCCCAAACAGACTGAGTAAACTCAATGTCAGGGCAAATACTGATTAGACAGGCAGGTTTAATAAGTCTGTTTATAATTACACATTACCAACAGCTGGCAGGAGGTGGGGCCAGAGAGTCTGAGAGAAAAAGCAGAAAACCAACAGGAAAGCATCTACAGCTAATGCCCTCTGGTTAAATTCACTAGGATTACAACAAGGGAGGCCAGAGTTTAAGACCTGATGGCGACATGACACTGTGATATCAGGGTACAATAGACGTCTTAGCAAATATTATACCTCACTCCAAAAATGGGAGATTTTGGTTCAATGCCAGAAGTAGAAAAAATTCTGTGGGGGTGGGGGGGGGCACTTCACAGAACTGTTCTCACTGTTCATTACCCATTTGGGCATGTGGTCTTTGTTTAATAACATAAATTGTGATTTTCATAAAGTCAAGGGCATAGTAGCCTTTGCTATCTCTTTCCAGACTAATTTTACCTATTTTGAAGATCAACACATTTTCTAGATGAATATTCCATCCCTCAGATATCTCTTTTTTTAAGTCTCCTGTGTCATGTCTGATTGGTACTTTATAGAACTCAAATGTTTAATTTTATTTTGTCTCATTTTCCTGTAACTTAATTATGAAAATTGTGGGGCTCCTGTATAAACTGGAAGTGTAGACAGATATAACATTGCTATATTATACAGTGTCATTAGTTTCCCCCATTTATCACTGTGCTCAATTGTCCTCAGCAGAGAATGAAACCTTACAACATGGCGGTGCTCATTGGTTTATGGACACAAAACATTACAATTATTTTTTCTCTACTTAAAAAAAGAATACATTTACAAATGAAATCTGCATATCATTCTCAGGCTTATGTTTGCTTTGAATATATCTTTCCATCTAACATTTATTTCATGATCCATGTTCTGCACAAAGCAGAATATATTCTATTAATTCTTAAAGAGTTATTTAAATTTACAGTCCGCTAGATTTAGAGTTCTGCGGCCAAAGGTGTGCATTAGCTACGTATGCTTTTTTTCCCCCGCACCTTTTAAATACTGCTGGTATTTAGAGTTCACAGAAAGACTGCGTTAGGCTCCAAAAAAGGGAGCGTAGAGCATATTTACCGCCACTGCAACTCTCGATACCAGCGGTGCTTACGGACGCGGCCAGCTTCAAAAACGTGCTCGTGCACGATTCCCCCATAGGAAACAATGGGGCTGTTTGAGCTGAAAAAAAACCTAACACCTGCAAAAAAGCAGCGTTAAGCTCCTAACGCAGCCCCATTGTTTCCTATGGGGAAACACTTCCTAAGTCTGCACCTAACACCCTAACATGTACCCCGAGTCTAAACACCCCTAGCCTTACACTTATTAACCCCTAATCTGCCGCCCCTGCTATCGCTGACCCCTGCATATTATTATTAACCCCTAATCTGCCGCTCCGTACACTGCCGCAACCTACATTATACCTATGTACCCCTAATCTGCTGCCCCTAACACCGCCGACCCCTATATTATATTTATTAACCCCTAATCTGCCGCCCCCGCTATCGCTGACCCCTGCATATTATTATTAACCCCTAATCTGCCGCTCCGTACACTGCCGCAACCTACGTTATCCCTATGTACCCCTAATCTGCTGCCCCTAACACCGCCGACCCCTATATTATATTTATTAACCCCTAATCTGCCGCCCCCAACGTCGCCTCCACCTACCTACAATAATTAACCCCTAATCTGCCGACCGGACCTCACCGCTACTATAATAAATGTATTAACCCCTAAAGCTAAGTCTAACCCTAACACTAACACCTCCCTAAATTAAATATAATTTAAATCTAACGAAATAAATTAACTCTTATTAAATAAATTATTCCTATTTAAAGCTAAATACTTACCTGTAAAATAAACCCTAATATAGCTACAATATAAATTATAATTATATTGTAGCAATTTTAGGATTAATATTTATTTTACAGGCAACTTTGTAATTATTTTAACCAGGTACAATAGCTATTAAATAGTTAATAACTATTTAATAGTTACCTAGTTAAAATTATTACAAAATTACCTGTAAAATAAATCCTAACCTAAGTTACAATTAAACCTAACACTACACTATCAATAAATAAATTAAATAAACTACCTACAATTATCTACAATTAAACCTAACACTAAACTATCAATAAATTAATTAAATACAATACCTACAAATAAATACAATGAAATAAACTAACTAAAGTACAAAAAATAAAAAAGAACTAAGTTACAAAAAATAAAAAAATATTTACAAACATTAGAAAAATATTACAACAATTTTAAACTAATTACACCTACTCTAAGCCCCCTAATAAAATAACAAAGACCCCCAAAATAAAAAAATGCCCTACCCTATTCTAAAATTAAAATAGAAAAGCTCTTTTACCTTACCAGCCCTGAAAAGGGCCCTTTGCGGGGCATGCCCCAAAGAATTCAGCTCTTTTGCCTGTAAAAAAAACCACATACAATACCCCCCCCAACATTACAACCCACCACCCACATACCCCTAATATAACCCAAACCCCCCTTAAATAAACCTAACACTAAGCCCCTGAAGATCTCCCTACCTTGTCTTCACCACACCAGGTTCACCGATCGATCCAGAAGAGCCTCCGATGTCTTGATCCAAGCCCAAGCGGGGGGCTGAAGATGTCCATGATCCGGCTGAAGTCTTCATCCAAGCGGGAGCTGAAGAGGTCCATGATCCGACTGAAATCTTCTATCACATGGCATCTTCAATCTTCTTTCTTCCGGATCCATGTAGTTCATCCCGCCGACACGGAACATCCATCTTCACCGACGACTTCCCGACGAATGACGGTTCCTTTAAGGGACGTCATCCAAGATGGCGTCCCTCGAATTCCGATTGGCTGATAGGATTCTATCAGCCAATCGGAATTAAGGTAGGAAAATTCTGATTGGCTGATGGAATCAGCCAATCAGATTCAAGTTCAATCCGATTGGATGATCCGATCAGCCAATCTGATTGAGCGGCTAACGCTGCTTTTTAACCCTAATGCACAACTCGTAATCTAGCTGTAACCCCTAATCTGCCGCCCCTAATACCGCCGACACCTACATAATATTTATTAACCCCTAATCTGCCGCCCCCAACGTCGCCTCCACCTACCTACACTTATTAACCCCTAATCTGCCGACCGGACCTCACCGCTACTATAATAAATGTATTAACCCCTAATCCGCCTCACTCCCGCCTCAATAACCCTATAATAAATAGTATTAACCCCTAATCTTCCCTCCCTAACATCGCTGCCACCTAACTTCAAGCATTAACCCCTAATCTGCCGACCGGACCTCACCACTACTCTAATAAATGTATTAACCCCTAAAGCTAAGTCTAACCCTAACACCCCCCTAAATTAAATATAATTTTTATCTAACGAAATAAATTAAATCTTATTAAAAAAATTAATCCTATTTAAAGCTAAATACTTACCTGTAAAATAAACCCTAATATAGCTACAATATAAATAATAATTTCATTGTAGCTATTTTAGGATTTATATTTATTTTACAGGCAACTTTGTATTTATTTTAACTAGGTACCATAGCTATTAAATAGTTATTTACTATTTAATAGCTACCTAGTTAAAATAATTACAAAATTACCTGTAAAATAAATCCTAACCTAAGTTACAATTAAACCTAACACTACACTATCAATAAATTAATTAACTAAAATACCTACAATTACCTACAATTAAATCCACTAAACTAAATTACAAAAAAAACAAACACTAAATTGCGAAAAAAAAAGATTACAAGAATTTTAAACTAATTACACCTACTCTAAGCCCCCTAAAAAAATAACAAAGCCCCAAAAATAAAAAAAATGCCCTACCCTATTCTAAAATAAAAAGTTAACAGCTCTATTACCTTACCAGCCCTTAAAAGGGCTTTTTGTGGGGCATGCCCCAAAGAAATCAGCTCTTTTGCCTGTAAAAAAAACATACAATACCCCCCCCAACATTACAACCCACCACCCACATACCCCTAATCTAACCCACCCAAACCCCCCTTAAAAAACCTAACACTAAGCCCCTGAAGATCTTCCTACCTTGTCTTCACCAAGCCGGGTACCATCTGATCCGTCCAGAAGAGGGTCCGAAGTCTTCATCCTATCCGGTCAGAAGAGGTCCTCCAGAGGGTCGAAAAGTTTTCATCCAGGCGACATCTTCTATCTTCTTCCATCCGGAGCGGAGCGGGTCCATCTTGAAGCAGCCGGCGCGGATCCATCCTCTTCTTCCGCCGTCCTAACACCGAATGAAAGTTCCTTTAAATGACGTCATCCAAGATGGCGTCCCTCGAATTCTGATTGGCTGATAGGATTCTATCAGCCAATCAGAATTAAGGTAGGAATAATCTGATTGGCTGATTGAATCAGCCAATCAGATTCAAGTTCAATCGGATTGGCTGATCCAATCAGCCAATCAGATTGAGCTCGCATTCTATTGGCTGATCGGAACAGCCAATAGAATGCAAGCTCAATCTGATTGGCTGATTGGATCATGGATTGTTGTGGGCAGCAGATTAGGGTTACATAGGTATTATGTAGGTTGCGGCGGTGTCTGGAGCGGCAGATTAGGGGTTAATAATAAAATGCAGGGGTCAGCAATAGCGGGGGCGGCAGATTAGGGGTTAATAAGTGTAAGGTTAGGGGTGTTTAGACTCGGGGTACATGTTAGAGTGTTAGGTGCAGACTTAGAAACTGTTTCCCTATAGGAAACAATGGGGCTGCGTTAGGAGCTGAACGCTGCTTTTTTGCAGGTGTTAGGCTTTTTTTCAGCCCAAACTGCCCCATTGTTTCCTATGGGGGAATCATGCACGAGACGTTTTTCCAGCTAGCCGCTACCGTAAGCAACGCTGGTATTGAGAGTTGAAGTGGCAGTAAATATGCCTGTACGCTCCCTTTTTGGAGCCTAACGCAGCCCTTCAGAGAACTCTCAATACCAGCGTTATTTAAAAGGTGCGGGGGAAAAAAAAACACGCGTAGCTAACGCACCCCTTTGGCCGCAAAACTCTAAATCTAGCCGTATATACTGTATATAGTGAAAACTAAAAAAATGAACCACAAATTAAAATGTTTATAGACTTAAAATGAAAAAAATACTATATAATCAAGAAATATATTAAATACTGCCGTATTATATTTTTGCAAGGTAACATACATATTCTATAAAGCATGGTCTTCAGTGCTAATAATCTGTGAAACTTCTGGCCAGATACTATTAAACAACAGCAAACTAGACACCCTGGTTACATATGTAAACTTTTCACTGGTGATCTCATCACCTATATATAAAAGAGCCCTACTTCTCAGCTATGAGATTCTATTGAAACCATCAAAGACAACATTTCATGCCGAACCCAGGACCTCTCATTAAAGCGACATTAAAACATAAAATTAATTTCCACATACAATACTGTAACAGGCTTTCATTAACTCTGTGATATACCTGTGCTTGTAAATGTAATTTTTAGTTAACAATGCATAACTTTGCAAATAAACTTTGTTTATAGCATGCTTGTCTCAATAAAAGCTGCTATGTAATGCTAGATTGCAAATTAATATTGATATTCACTTGATAAATATGCCAACAGTAAGAAATACATTCTTTCAGCAAGACACTTATAACTAACTATAAATGATAGATTTCTTTTAAATCTATCATGTACAGCTTCTATACATAAAGACTGTACCTTGTTATAAGAGCCTGTTCACATAAATTGTGAAAAATATCATCTTTAATATGCTTATTTTGCAATATATGTATGATTATATTCAAATATATGTTTAAATGATGTACAATATGTACAATGTATAACTGAATACTTTTATATGTTTAAACAAAAGTCTTTTACAATATAAAAGGTTTTTATTATCTGTTTGCAAACATACTAACCAACTTAACTAGTCTTAACATAAGATGTTATATGATTTAAAATGGAGGTTGATTCAACCTTGAATTTATAGCTCTAAAATGGATGCTCCTTGCAATTTAAAGTGCGTATGTCTAAACTCTTGTATAACAGATTATCAAGGCCACATAGTTGAAGATAGAAAAAGCTAGACAAGTTTTGTTGATGTTAAAATGATGCTAAAAATACATATAAAAAGAAAACAATAAATGATGACGTCATCCAAATAAAAAACTATAAAAACACCTTGTTGTAAACATGAGGCAGGTGACTCTGACAGGATATTATAGAGCATCTCTAAGGATAAGATTTGGTTGCAAAGAAGTCATTTCGAGTGGTATGTAACAATTGTTATTGAAAGCAAGTTTAAACTAAAAGTCTTTTAACTCTGTGTGTATATTGGATTTAAATTAATTTAATTTTATATTACTTCTGTAAGCTGATTTTTCTGTATAATAAAATTTATTTTTAAACAATGTTATCTTCTCAAGTACCATTTCTTTATTGTACTCAAAACTTTATTTGTAAGAAATGAGACCTGTTTCACTGATATAACATTTAAAGTTCAGTGCTTGGAATTTATATTTCAATATAACTGTGCTTTAAGACCTTACAAGTGAATTAGGTGTGAACCACTACAATTGGCGTCCCTGGGTGTTTTGAGAGGTAATATATGTTTTATAATAATTATTATAATTTTACCTGGGTCCCCTCACACGTGAGGGAAGGTACTGAAATATCATGGCTAATCAGGATTTGCAGAATCTTTTAAAACTCAATTATGTGTTTAAAATGCAGAATGGTAGAGTCATTGGAAATTATGAGGTTATTGCTTTGGAGATACAGTTATGGTTTAATTCATTTAAACTTTGCTAATGCTGCTGGAGTAGTTTTGCAACAACCTATATATCACACTATAGATGCAGATTTTGATCCTGCAACAAATAGAAATACAAATGTTTTTTATGATGGTATAGTAGAGATTTTAGGCAGACTTCCTGTTATTGCTATAGGAATACAAAAACATTGCCCTAAAAGCTTTAGCCTGAATTGAGATGTGGGGTGCTCCTAGATCTAGTTAGTACAGTCCAGTAAAGGGAAAATAAATAATACCAGCTGCAGAATATGAGCAAGCTGAGAGGGAAAACCTTTTTAATGTAATACAATTTTTAGGTTATATGTAAGCTCAGGTTTTAAATAGTGAAAATGTCTGGAGTGTCCGGCATATAGCAAGTTTTTTTGTTTTTTTTTTTGCTGAAGCTGCAGGAATTCTTAAATGTAATATAAAAACAACAATTGGAGTGATGCCACGCAATCCGAAGGACATAGCTTTGTGGTTAAATGACAGAGTTCATGCATTGGCTGGAGTTTATCCAACTCATTTTCTTTCACAAAATAGAGCATTAGTTAATGCTATTTTATTCTCTGGTTTGTGTGTTTTTATATTTGAGGCAAGGAAGTGAAATTCAGTGATTTATGCATATCATGTAAAGACACACGGTAAAGATACTTTGGCTTCACTTGCTGATATTTTAGGAATGATGAATATAAATAGTAGCATTGTAGCAGCATATTTATTAGAGCTGAGATTTACAATTAAAATAATCACGACATGGTTGTTTAAAGCCAAATGTTAAAGGACAAGGCTTAATTTTGGATATAGAGAGACAAATACTCTCTGTACCTATAGCATGCTTATACACTTGTGAGTAAGGACCTGACTGGAGATGCACTAGTAACTTCAAATAGAGAAAAGAAAAGGAGAAAAGATTTTCCAGCAAAGGAAAAACAGAGCTCAGTTTGTAAAAAAAAAAAAAAAAAAAAGAATGCAAGAGAACAATATCCACAGAAACAAACTAAATTTAACCCTCCACTACCTTACTCCCAAGCACCTCCATCTTACACCAATGAAAATCAGTTTATTACTATTTAGAGCAAATCTTCAGATTTGCCTTATGAGGAATTTCCTCGCAGGACATTGAGACCATTTTTTTAAAAAAAAAAAGAAGACTCCAGATCGGTATGGATTTGGAGATGGTAGTGTAAGATATAGAGGAAAAGGTACAGGGGTCAGGATAGATATCAGGAGCATGAGATTCATTCTACTGAAAGGGGTGAAATTTCAGTTGCCCCAGCTAATACTAAAAAAGTAGGGCAAATAGAGAAATCACTACCAGACATCCCAGAAGAGTCTGAAGGTGAATGAAGTAAATTAACAGTAGAATATGGGGGAGAGACTTATGAGGGGTATTTAGATACACAAGCATAAATATCTTTAGTACAATCAGATATGTTAAAAGAAGATGTATTAGCAAATATAACTATACAGACTTTAAAAGGTGAAGGTACTTATCCCTCATGTAATACACAGGTAAAAATAAATGGTAAAAGAGTGCACTTAGAATTAGTTCAGCATCCTAAGCTTGATTCTGATTTTCTTATAGCTTATAAGGATGTAGCACATTTTATTTCATTGCAGCTGGAAGATGAACTTCCTTTAACTACTAGAGTTGATGTAGCAGCATTTATGAAAATGCAATTGGATAATACTGCAGTATCTGATGTTAGAAACTTAGATTTTTGCTTAAAGAAAAATGTTAAAATATTTCAGAATTGGGAAAATCAGGTTGGGCATCGTAAAGGTATCAGTCATCATATTGCTACAGGCATAGTAGTTCCTAAGAAACAGGCACAGTATAAAATCAATAGTGTAGCCATTCCCTATATACAGAAAGTCATTGATGATTTACTTAAACAAGGAGTACTAAAAGAACAGTACAGTCAAATGAACTCAGCAGTCTACCCTGTTCCCAAACCGGATGGTTCTTGGTTAATGGTATTAGACTATAGAAAAGCTAACAGAGTTACACCAAGGGTGACAACACATAATACACATGCACCTTTTATTTTACATAATTTGCAAAGGAAAACTTTTAAGACAAAGTCAGACTTGGCAAATGGATTTTTGGAATCATCCTATTACTCCAGATAGTTACTGGATAACAGGTTTTACTTGGAGAGGCAAAATTTTGGTATTTACCCGATTACCTCAGGAATTTTTTAATTTGAGTGCGTTATTTACTTCAGATGTAGTAAATTTATTGTCTAAATTTCCAGAAGTGGAGGTGTATGTGGATGACATATTTTTCACATGATAGTGAGGAGTAACACATAGCAGTGTTGGATCAGGTTTTGACTATATTACATGCTGCAGGTTATGTAGTATCTCTTAAGAAATCTCAAATTTCAGGACATACTGTTACTTTCTTGGGATTTGAAATTTCTGAAAGGGGGAGAGGATTATCTGATAATTATAAAGACATAATAGCAGCTTTAACACATCCACATTCTCTAAAACAATTAAGTAGTATAATTTGTTTACTTAATTATGCAATGTTTTTCATACCTGATTTCATTGTGTCAATTGCACCTTAGCATGCTGCAGTCTCAAGGGAGATAAAATCTAAAACAAAAAGTCCAAGGATACTTTTTAAGTGGACGACTCAGGAAGATGATGCACTAAATGCATTATTAGAGGCAGTAAATAGAACAGAGTATTTAGCTCAAAGAGATAGTACTAAGGATCTATTAGATTACATAAATATATCGCCGAATGCAAGCTATATAAGGTTATATAATGTAAATGAGACAATTCCAATAGCTCTTCTATCTTATGTATATTCACAAACAGAGATAAAGTTTACTATGATAGAGAAGCTTTTGGTAGCTGTTAATATAACACTGTTAAAGTCAAGACAGATTGCACAGGGGAAAGATATATATGTACATACATCAGTAGCCTCACTTGATAACTTACAAAACCAAACTATACCAGATAAGAAAGCACTAAAGAGCAGATGGATAAAATGGTTTTCTATTTTGGAAGACCCACAGATACATTTTATTCATGATAAGAATCTGACACCTCTAGATGATTTACCAGCTCCAAAGCAACCCTCAAGTTGGAATTTATAAACTTATCCAAATAATCGTTATTCTGCTATTTTTTTATACTGATGGTTCTGCAGTAATTTCTAGTAAAGAAAAAGTAAATAAATCTGCTGGAGCAGGAATTGCAAAATATTCTCCCACTCTGACTTTGATGCGTTCATGGCAAATCCCTTTAAGGGATCATTCAGCTTAATTTGCAGAAATTTCTGCATTAGCATTTGCTATGAAGGAAGCATTGTTAGATAAAGGACCAGTGTTGATTGTAACTGATTCTGCATACCTGGCAAGATCTGTATTCCAGGATTTACGAATCTGGAAATCTAATGGTTTTTTAACTGCAAAGAAAAACCATTAAAGCATATTGTCAAATGGAAAGCAATTGCTGCTTATTTGGATCTAAAGCCTGATATTGAAGTAGTACATGAACCAGCTCATAGAAAGCTAGGTTCTTCTTTGCATACAGAAGGCAATATATTTGCAGATACTCTTGCACAAAGTGTAAGTAAAAATATGCAGTAAATGCAGTTAAAACTCGAATGACAGCAACCAGTAATCTTGACACAGAGTTAAATGCTTGCTTGGATAAAACCAGACCTAATCCACCTGGTTATCCTAAAAAATATCTTTATGAATTAAAAGACAAACATTGTATGGTTAAGATTGGAGACTAACAATTGATTATTCCCCCTGTCATAGACAGATGGAACATAACAGAGATGGCCTATTCTAGTATTGGACATCCTCATTTAGGGCGAGATAAAGTCTTATTTACCCTAAAGTCAAAATATTGGTGGCCTAATATGAAGGAAACGGTCATAAGAGTTATAGGGAGTTGTAAAGCATGTCTCCTTGTTAATAATCCAAATCACTATAAACAACCATACATTGTTAAAGAAATTCATAATAAGCCATTTGATCTGATTTATTTAGATGACATAGGGCCTTTACCTACTTCACATGGGTATAAATATGTGTTAGTATATGTTGATGCTTGTACAAGGTTCATATGGTTATACCCTGTTAAAAGTGCCACGGCTAGTACCACGCTTGATAGTCTCAATTCCTTAGTAAGTATTGGTAAACCTAAAGCCCTACACTCAGATGCTGGATCAGCTTTAACATCTACTCAAGCACAAGAGTGGGCTAAGTCTTTTGATATAAAATGGGAAATCAGTGCACCTTATCATCCCCAAAGTAGTGGGGTTGTTGAAAGGAAAAATACTGAGGTAAAACGATTGTTAACCAAGTTACTAACTAACCGCCCAAGAACAGTGGTATCCCCTGTTAACTTATGTACAAGTAGGTTTAAACAATATACCTTCTGTTATTTCTGGGAAAACACCTTATGAATTGTTATATGGTATACCTATGAATACAATGTTTAATACTGAGTACCTTTCTGCACCAGGGAGATTAGAGCAATTATCTATTTTACAAGAAATACGTGATTGTTTTGCACAACCTGCTTTTACACCTAACCTTTTATGAGCTTGGACACCACAGGTTGGTCAGTTTGTCCAGGAAAGAGTTCAAGCAGCGAAACCTTTATGGCCAAGATGGAAACCTACAAAGGTAAAACATGTCATTAACCTAAGGACTTTGATTATAGAAGACAAACAAGGAAAAGACAGAATTGTCAGCATTGAAAACTTAAAACCAGCATCTAAATTTGAGTTAGAAGATGACAAACCCTCTGACTTACTCTCAGTGGGTTACTCTGAATGAAGCAAACCGGATTAATAATCAATCTTAAATGATGCCATTTTCTTCAAATCCAGAGACTATAACACCTTTTTTATTATGATGTTAAAGAAGGTGATCAAATAACTGAAGTAGATTCATTTGATACACCAACACCAGTTACAAGATCTAATCCTGTTTTACCTATCATAAATACTATGCTATCAGTACAAACACTGATACAACAACAAGGACTAAAAATGTTAAAGAACTTGTTCAGTTATAAAAATCTTAAAATATTGGGATATACAGTACTGATACTTTTTATACTTCTCCTTATCTTGACATCAACCTGCATGTTAGTTTTTCGTCTACAGTGGAATAGTCTTGCAAAGAGACCTGGAGCTGTTCTGGCATGGAATCAAACAAAAGCTCGAGATGATGCTGTAACAACAATATCAAGACTAAAAAGAGCTGTACATTACAATCTGCAACCTGTAGAAATAAAGATGAATGGGCTACTGCAAGGAATTTATTGGAAACCATTTCCAAAACCTATAATACAAAAGCAAAAAGTATTAGGAATATCTCAAGTCATATTGATAGATTCAACAGTAATATCAAAGAAAGCAAAGATCACAACTCAAATGGGAAGAAAATTGGTATAAAAGATCACATAAATGGGCAAATGGAAATGATACAAGCAAAGACTTTGGAATATGATTTGCCTTTGCAAGAATACTGGAAACAAAAGACATACAGAGAAAAAATGTGTTTTTCAACATTTGCACATTGCTATTTTGTGGACTTTCAAGGGACAAGGAGATGGCCTGCAAATGAAATAAAAGCAGATCAATGTCCACGTCCTGGGATTACATTTGACAAAGTCAAGTATAAAGAATATCCTATTTTGTATCTAAACACAGGACAATTAACTCAAAAAGGCTTCTTTCCTGAAAATCACACAGATCCTCGCATTGCATTCTGGGAAAACGCAGAGGAGGAGTAATACAGGTTTCCTGGAGGAGTAAAATCATATAATGGAGCAGTGTTTTGCACTAACACACTTTATTCAGAATGGTGGACACCAGAGTTACATACAAATGAAGGATACCTGCAACTATTTGAGAAACTTCAGCTTGAAGTAGTGGATCAACAGACAGGAAGACTGCGAGAGCAAGCATTACCTACAGAATGGAATTAGAAAGGAAAAGATGAAATGTTTTTGAATCTAAAAGAATGGGATACATGTACAAAGCCAAGATAAGCAGCTTTCTTAAATACAATGTATTACAGTGACTCATGCAAAGAAAAGAACAATCTTTGTAATATAACAGTTGAAGATCTAATTAAAAAGGGCAAACTATCAACGTACATCCTGTTGTTTCTACCTTAAGGAATCAAGGACATATTTTTGTTTTTAACCTAAAGACATTGATAAGGGGTTCCTACATTATGTAGGCATACCTGGGTTTTGGTGCGTGACAAAACATCACATTATTAACAAAAATAATGTAATATATTCCCTGTTTCAGAAATGTCTCATATATAAAATATCCAGTAAATGTAGTAATTGCAAGTATGAAACTACAAATGGATGTAAATATAACAGTTGATGACATACCATGTAAATATGCTAAATGTTATAAGCAAAATGTGACAGATATGACTTATGATGAAGCTGTTTGGGGAACAAATAATATATTTGATAATATAACATATATTACAATAGAGAATATAATTCCAGATGATTGTAATACAGAAGAAAAAACAAATAAAAGGCAATTAATGTCTAATGCTGAAGTTCAGATATTGACAGGGCATTTATTAAGTGATGCAGTAT
This sequence comes from Bombina bombina, assembly GCF_027579735.1. NCBI lineage: Eukaryota > Metazoa > Chordata > Amphibia > Anura > Bombinatoridae > Bombina > Bombina bombina. The sequence goes on along the minus strand of NC_069501.1, from coordinate 865,862,919 downwards.
TAATTGTCAGTGAAATTTCAGATATTAATGATGAAGACGTAAAGAGAGGATTGATGATCTTAAGAGATCACATGATAAAAATGCTAACTGCAGTGATGTCTGATTTTACAATGGTAGATGAAGAAATGAAAGCAGTAAGAATACTAAATTATTTGACAGCTATAAGGTTAACTTTACAAGAAGGACACATTGATATTACACTATTAAATGTTATAAAAATTTCTGCACAATTAAGTCTAACGGTACAACAAACAGATATTATGCTGCATATTTCAAAATCAATGATTTATAAGAGAATTAAAGCGTAGAATAACAAATAACCCAGAAGATTGTGTATGGGAAATATATATATATATTATGAGATGATAATACCTGGAAATGTATACACAACAAATTGGGAGATTGTTAATTTTGGGCATTTAATTAGTACTCCGAATAGTATGGCATTGTTACAAATTCAACATCCATATCAATATATTTCACAGTATTGTGATAGCTGGGAATATATTGAAACAGAAAATTGTGTTGATCTAGGATATTTAGTATGTGAAAATGTCTACAAACGAAAACATGTGGTATTGATAAACGAGACTCTGATTGTACTGTTTAAATTACGCCTCTACAATCACCATACACTCGCATAGAACCAATTCATAATGGGTCATATGTTGTGATTACTAGTCAAAATGATTGTAAAATCCCAATGCTGCAAGCTACAATGGTAACTGTTAATGAATCTGTAGAGTGTTATAATACAATTTTAACACCACCAGTGATTAAGAATATACATGCTAGATCACATTTAACAATGCAGGTACCCCATATTACATTGCAAATTCCATACATGACAGCACTCTGGGCTCATTTACATAACATGCAAGTGAGATTGGGCTCCTCCCATAAAGCAATTGAGAATTTGATTAAAAGGGCACATGCAGACCTCTTAAGAATAGACTTGCATAAAGGGGACTTTCCTACCTGGATTAGAACTTTAGGTAAATCATTGATTCCAATAATGCCAGCATTGGGTAATGTTATTTCAAAAAAATTGGAGAAGGTTTAGCTACAGTGGGGAATGGTATTTTTGGAGACATACTGGGAATATGTACTATGTATTAATAGCCATAGTATTGTGTATCATTTTATTTAGAATTTTTGTCCTTTCTTCCTAGGAGAAAATCTAAGTAAAAAAAAATAAAAAAAAATAATAAGCAATTATTTGTCAACCTATTTTCTTTTGAATGAAATAGCAGAAAATAAACGGCAAGCTTATTATCATGTTATGCTATAATTCATATATGCTATATGTATATATCTTGTTAAGATATCATTTATATGCCAATAACATTTGTAGAAGTAAAGGTTTATTACTTTTATTATAAATGTATTTTTATTATAAATATAACCAGTATAAACTTATTGGTTAGAAACATTAATAATCCTTTATTTTCACGAAGAAAACCTGTGGATTACAATTTATTATCTACTTGACTTAAAAAACCTTGAATTACAAATTATCAGTGTCTTTGCATTAACGCAGAATCAAGAATGAGGAATGTGCACGTTTTTTTGTTTCTTTTTCTCATTTAAAAGGAAAGTAATAAATGTACTCCTACGACACACATTTTTATGAGGATATTTCTCCAAGCAAGAGATGCCAAGCTAACTGGACATCTATAACTCATCCACTAATGAATCATACACCAGTTAACCAATTTCTATCAAATGGATATTTTGGAGAATTTATTTACGACGTATTCCTAAATGGCAAGTCATCTTCCAATGAGGAGGATATAACCTTTGTTACCTAAGGATTTACAATTATTTAACGTTACAATCTTGTAACTTATGAAAGAAATTCTAATATGCTTCAACAAAGCTTTATGGAGATTTCTTATTTGTATGAATTCGTCATACTTACATTGGCTGGGATCCAACTGTTTCTCTTACTGGCGCAGGAGTAAAACGTTTCTGTTCAACTAATAGTTTGCTTCAAACTTCCCAAAATGGATTACAAACAAAATCCTGATTCTTCAATCCAGAAAAAAAAAAAAAGGTTTGCTGCAATAATTTCCATAACGAAATACAAACAAGATGTTCTATCTGGCGCAACGCTTCATGAATTAATTACAGATATACTCCTACTTAAAGAAGATTATGAAAAAGTTCAGTTTAATTCCTGGATCATTAATGTCTGACTTTATTTTGTTTGCATTATTAAGGACACTTTGATTTCATGTCCGTTACTCTGCTGAATCCCGGACATTAATGACGCATTTCTTTTTCTGTGGGAACGAAGGGCTGGACACTTTCTTATCTTTTCTTCAAGAATGTATTGGAGGGGCTGTAACAGGCTTTCATTAACTCTGTGATATACCTGTGCTTGTAAATGTAATTTTTAGTTAACAATGCATAACTTTGCAAATAAACTTTGTTTATAGCATGCTTGTCTCAATAAAAGCTGCTATGTAATGCTAGATTGCAAATTAATATTGATATTCACTTGATAAATATGCCAACAGTAAGAAATACATTCTTTCAGCAAGACACTTATAACTAACTATAAATGATAGATTTCTTTTAAATCTATCATGTACAGCTTCTATACATAAAGACTGTACCTTGTTATAAGAGCCTGTTCACATAAATTGTGAAAAATATAATCTTTAATATGCTTATTTTGCAATATATGTATGATTATATTCAAATATATGTTTAAATGATGTACAATATGTACAATGTATAACTGAATACTTTTATATGTTTAAACAAAAGTCTTTTACAATATAAAAGGTTTTTATTATCTGTTTGCAAACATACTAACCAACTTAACTAGTCTTAACATAAGATGTTATATGATTTAAAATGGAGGTTGATTCAACCTTGAATTTATAGCTCTAAAATGGATGCTCCTTGCAATTTAAAGTGCGTATGTCTAAACTCTTGTATAACAGATTATCAAGGCCACATAGTTGAAGATAGAAAAAGCTAGACAAGTTTTGTTGATGTTAAAATGATGCTAAAAATACATATAAAAAGAAAACAATAAATGATGACGTCATCCAAATAAAAAACTATAAAAACACCTTGTTGTAAACATGAGGCAGGTGACTCTGACAGGATATTATAGAGCATCTCTAAGGATAAGATTTGGTTGCAAAGAAGTCATTTCGAGTGGTATGTAACAATTGTTATTGAAAGCAAGTTTAAACTAAAAGTCTTTTAACTCTGTGTGTATATTGGATTTAAATTAATTTAATTTTATATTACTTCTGTAAGCTGATTTTTCTGTATAATAAAATTTATTTTTAAACAATGTTATCTTCTCAAGTACCATTTCTTTATTGTACTCAAAACTTTATTTGTAAGAAATGAGACCTGTTTCACTGATATAACATTTAAAGTTCAGTGCTTGGAATTTATATTTCAATATAACTGTGCTTTAAGACCTTACAAGTGAATTAGGTGTGAACCACTACAATACGACCTGCCAACTGACTTGTGTTTTGAAAAAAGTAGGATAAATTCAATCAAGTTGGCTAAAAGTCCAGCTATCCTCATAATTTTAAGATGTCAAAAAGTGAAACTAACTTTGGGGACTTCAAAATGTGCTAAATTGAACATAATTTTACTCCAATTCGCTTAAACTATTTACATATTGAGTGTATGGTGAGTCACTGTCAGACAGTGGTGGGACTGTGTGTGTCAGTGTGTGGGACTGGGACCAGCAGGGGAGGAGGGGCATATTATTGTTATATGAGGGGCATATTATTATTATATGGGGGCATATTATTGTTATAAGAGGGGCATATTATTATTATATGGGGGCATATTATTGTTATATGAGGGGCATATTATTGTTATATGAGGGGCATATTATTATTATATGAGGGGCATATTATTATTATATCAGGGGCATATTATTATTATATGGGGGCATATTATTGTTATATGAGGGGCATATTATTGTTATATGAGGGGCATATTATTATTATATGGGGGCATATTATTGTTATATGAGGGGCATATTATTATTATATAAGGGCCATATTATTATTATATCAGGGGCATATTATTATTATATGGGGGCAAATTATTGTTATAAGAGGGGTATATTATTATTATATGGGGCATATTATTATTATATGAGGGGCATATTATTGTTATATGAGGGGCATATTATTGTTATATGAGGGGCATATTATTGTTATATCAGGGGCATATTATTGTTATATCAGGGGCATATTATTATTATATGGGGGCATATTATTGTTATATCAGGGGCATATTATTATTATATGGGGCATATTATTGTTATATCAGGTGCATATTATTGTTATATGAGGGGCATATTATTGCTATATCAGGGGCATATTATTATTATATGAGGGGCATATTATTGTTATATGAGGGGCATATTATTATTATATCAGGGGCATATTATTATTATATGGGGCATATTATTGTTATTTGAGGGGCATATTATTATTATATGGGGGCATATTATTGTTATATGAGGGGCATATTATTATTATATGAGGGCATATTATTGTTATATGCGGGGCATATTATTATTATATGGGGGCATATTATTGTTATATCAGGGGCATATTATTATTATATGGGGGCATATTATTGTTATAAGAGGGGCATATTATTATTATATGGGTGCATATTATTGTTATATGAGGGGCATATTATTATTATATGGGTACATATTATTGTTATATGAGGGGCATATTATTGTTGTATGAGGGGCATATTATTGTTATATCAGGGGCATATTATTGTTATATGAGGGGCATATTATTGTTATATGAGGGGGATATTATTATTATATCAGGGGCATATTATTGTTATATGAGGGGCATTTTATTGTTATATGAGGGGCATATTATTGTTATACGAGGGGCATATTATTATTATATCAGGGGCATATTATTGTTATATGAGGGGCATATTATTATTATATCAGGGGCATATTATTGTTATATGAGCAGCATATTATTATTATATGAGGGGCATATTATTGTTATATGAGGGGCATATTATTATTATATGGGGGCATATTATTGTTATATGAGGGGCATATTATTGTTATTTAAGGGGCATATTATTATTCTATGAGGGGCATATTATTGTTATATCAGGTGCATATTATTGTTATATGAGGGGCATATTATTGCTATATCAGGGGCATATTATTATTATATGAGGGGCATATTATTGTTATATCAGGGGCATATTATTGTTATATGAGGGGCATATTATTGTTATATGAGGGGCATATTATTATTATATCAGGGGCATATTATTGTTATATCAGGGGGATATTATTATTATATGAGGGGCATATTATTATTATATCAGCGGCATATTATTGTTATATGAGGGGCATATTATTATTATATCAGCGGCATATTATTGTTATATCAGGGGGATATTATTTTTATATGAGGGGCATATTATTATTATATCAGCGGCATATTATTGTTATATGAGGGGCATATTATTGTTATATCAGGGGCATATTATTGTTATATCAGGGGCATATTATTATTATATCAGGGGCATATTATTGTTATATGAGGGGCATATTATTGTTATATGAGGGGCATATTATTATTATATCAGGGGCATATTATTATTATATCAGGGCATATTATTATTATATGGGGGCATATTATTGTTATATCAGGGGGATATTATTATTATATGAGGGGCATATTATTATTATATCAGGGGTATATTATTGTTATATGAGGATCATATTATTGTTATATGAGGGGCATATTATTGTTATATGAGGGGCATATTATTATTATATCAGGGGCATATTATTGTTATATCAGGGGGATATTATTATTATATGAGGGGCATATTATTATTATATCAGCGGCATATTATTGTTATATCAGGGGCATATTATTGTTATATCAAGGGCATATTATTATTATATCAGGGGCATATTATTGTTATATGAGGGGCATATTATTGTTATATGAGGGGCATATTATTATTATATCAGGGGCATATTATTATTATATCAGGGCATATTATTATTATATGGGGGCATATTATTGTTATATCAGGGGGATATTATTATTATATGGGGGCATATTATTATTATATCAGGGGCATATTATTGTTATATGAGGGGCATATTATTATTATATCAGGGGCATATTATTGTTATATCAGGGGGATATTATTATTATATGAGGGGCATATTATTATTATATCAGGGGCATATTATTGTTATATGAGGGGCATATTATTGTTATATGAGGGGCATATTATTATTATATGAGGGGCATATTATTGTTTTATGAGGGGCATATTATTATTATATCAGGGGCATATTATTATTATATCAGGGGCATATTATTGTTATATGAGGGGCATATTATTATTATATCAGGGGCATATTATTGTTATATCAGGGGGATATTATTATTATATGAGGGGCATATTATTATTATATCAGGGGCATATTATTATTATATGGGGGCATATTATTATTATATCAGGGGCATATTATTGTTATATGAGGGGCATATTATTGTTATATGAGGGGCATATTATTATTATATCAGGGGCATATTATTATTATATCAGGGGCATATTATTGTTATATGAGGGGCATATTATTATTATATCAGGGGCATATTATTGTTATATGAGGGGCATATTATTATTATATCAGGGGCATATTATTATTATTATTATTATATCAGGGGCATATTATTATTATTATATCAGGGGCATATTATTGTTATATGAGGGGCATATTATTATTATATCAGGGGCATATTATTATTATTTCAGGGGCATATTATTGTTATATGAGGGGCATATTATTATTATATCAGGGGCATATTATTGTTATATGAGGGGCATATTATTATTATATCATGGGCATATTATTATTATTATTATTATTATTATTATATCAGGGGCATATTATTGTTATATCAGGGGCATATTATTATTATTATATCAGGGGCATATTATTATTATTATATCAGGGGCATATTATTATCATTATATCAGGGGCATATTATTATTATTATATCAGGGGCATATTATTATTATTATATCAGGGGCATATTATTGTTATATGAGGGGCATATTATTATTATATCAGGGGCATATTATTATTATTATATCAGGGGCATATTATTATTATTATATCAGGGGCATATTATTGTTATTATATCAGGGGCATATTATTATTATTATTATATCAGGGGCATATTATTGTTATATGAGGGGCATATTATTATTATATCAGGGGCATATTATTATTATATCAGGGGCATATTATTGTTATATGAGGGGCATATTATTATTATATCAGGGGCATATTATTGTTATATGAGGGGCATATTATTATTATATCAGGGGCATATTATTGTTATATGAGGGGCATATTATTGTTATATGAGGGGCATATTATTATTATATCAGGGGCATATTATTATTATATCAGGGGCATATTATTGTTATATGAGGGGCATATTATTATTATATCAGGGGCATATTATTATTATATCAGGGGCATATTATTGTTATATGAGGGGCATATTATTATTATATCAGGGGCATATTATTATTATTATATCAGGGGCATATTATTGTTATTATATCAGGGGCATATTATTATTATTATATCAGGGGCATATTATTGTTATATGAGGGGCATGTTCACTAATCAGCTGCTTATTTCACCTGTGCTCCAGTTCAGATATCCTCACAATGTGGCCTGTTAGGGAGCCCTCAGGACAGCTTTGTAAACCAGTGATATGTATGTGGTTTTAACTTGAATGATTCAGAGACAATTTACAATGAAAAAACACAAGTTACTGCAAGCACTGCTGCAATATTGTGCACAAGGCACCGAGATCCATCCTGCTTTAGAACCCCAAAAAGGTTGAAAGTAAGAGGCCCATTTATCAGCTCCATATGGAGCTTGTGGGCCCTTGTTTCTGGTGAGCCAATCAGACCGCTGCTCCATAACCCTGTCCGCCTGCTCTGAGCAGGCAGACAGGAATCGCCACAATTCAACCCGATTGAGTACGTCTTGTGAGCTGCTGGTGCAATGCTGAATACGGCGAGCGTATTGCTCTCCGCATTCAGCGAGGTCTTGCGGACCTGATCTGCACTGTCTGATCAGGTCTGACAGACCTTTGTTAAATAGGCCCCTAATTCTATAAGGCTCAGAGCACTAATGATAAAACTAAAACACTTGATTTAGAGGCTACAATTTTAGGATAACAGGGTTGTATAGACTTTCTGACCTATGGAACGGTCCACATTTTCTAAGGTACTAGGTCATTTCTGAGGGGCTCTGTAGTTGCACTTCCAGAAGTCAATTTCTTTTCCCTCTTCCTGTTAGATATGGTGTAGTGTGAAGAGGGGCACGTATTACATGAAGCCATAAACTGTCACAGGAGGCATGAACTGCACTCTGTGACATTCAGAGTACTTCAAAAGCAAAAGGCAATTTATAGAAAACACACTAGACGACGAGTAAAGTAGTAGTCAGGGGCTGGCCCGGAGGTCAGATAATAGGAGGTGCTGTTCTCTCATTCAATCTGCTGCTCACCACATGTATTTAGCACTGCTATGTCACTATCTGCTGCACATAATCTGCTGCTCACCACATGTATTTAGCACTGCTATGTGACTATCTGGTGCAGATGATACATTACTCTTCAATCTGCTGCACACCTCATGTATTTAGCACTGCTATGTCACTATCTGCTGCAGAAGGTACAATACTTTCTCCAGTGTGATGCTCACCACTTGTATTTAGCACTGCTATGTCACTATCTGCTGCACAAGGTACAATACTCTCTCCAGTGTGACGCTCACCACTTGTATCTAGCAGCTCTATGTCACTCTGCTGCACAAGGTACAATACTCTCTTCAATCTGATGCTCACCACTTGTATTTAGCACTGCTATGTCACTATCTGCTGCACAAGGTACAATACTCTCTTCAATCTGATGCTCACCACTTGTATTTAGCACTGCTATGTCACTATCTGCTGCACAAGGTACAATATTCTCTCCAGTGTGACGCTCACCACTTGTATCTAGCAGCTCTATGTCACTCTGCTGCACAAGGTACAATACTCTCTTCAATCTGATGCTCACCACATGTATTTAGCACTGCTATGTCACTATCTGCTGCACATAATCTGCTGCTCACCACATGTATTTAGCACTGCTATGTCACTATCTGGTGCCTAAGGTACAATACTCTTCAATCTGCTGCACACCACATGTATTTAGCACTGCTATGTCACTATCTGCTGCAGAAGGTACAACACTTTCTCCAGTGTGATGCTCACCACTTGTATTTAGCACTGCTATGTTACTATCTGCTGCACAAGGTACACTACTCTCTCCAGTGTGACACTCACCACTTGTATCTAGCAGCTCTATGTCACTCTGCTGCACAAGGTACAATACTCTCTTCAATCTGATGCTCACCACTTGTATTTAGCACTGCTATGTCACTATCTGCTGCAGAAGGTACAATACGATCTCCAGTGTGATGCTAACCACTTGTATGTAGCACTGCTATGTCACTATCTGCTGCACAAGGTACACTACTCTCTCCACTGTGAAGCTCACCACTTGTATTTAGCACCGCTATGTCACTATCTGCTGCACAAGGTACACTAATCTCTCCAGTGTGACGCTCACCACTTGTATATAGCACTGTTATGTCACTACTGCACATTTTACAGTACTCTCTCCAATGATGCTCACCACATTTATTTAGCACTGCTGTGTTACTGGAGCTCACTGAGAAACAAGCAGAGTAGAAAAGGAGGGGAGTGAATTAAATCAAATCCTGCATATAGCTGCACTAGATGTGTTTTCAGCTTCTCCCATGTACTAGTCAGTGGAGAACTACTATTTCTGCAGTATGGAAGGTAAGCTAGGGTAAACTGTACATGGGAGAAGCTGAAAACACATCTAGTGCAGCTGTATGCAGGATTAGCTTTCATTCCCTCCCCTCCTTTTCTACTCTGCTTGTTTCTCTGTGAGCTCCAGTGACACAGCAGTGCTAAATACAAGTGGTGAGCATCACACTGGAGAGAGTAGTGTACCTTGTACAGCAGATAGTGACATAGTAGTGCTAAATACATGTGGTGAGCATCACACTGGAGATAGTATTTTACATTGTGCAGCAGAAAGTAACATAGCAGTGCTAAATACAAGTGGTGAGCATCACACTGGAGAGAGTATTGTACATTGTGCAGCAGATAGTGGCATAGCAGTGCTAAATACATATGGTGAGCATCACACTGGAGAGAGTATTGTACCTAGTGCAGCAGAAAGTGACATAGCAGTGCTAAATACATGTGGTAAGCAGCACACTGGAGAGAGTATTGTACATTGTGCAGCAGATAGTGACATAGCAGTGCTAAATACATGTGGTGAGCATCACACTGGAGAGAGTTTTGTACATTGTGCAGCAGATAGTTACATAGCAGTGCTAAATACATGCGGTGAGCATCACACTGGAGAGAGTATTGTACATTGTGCAGCAGATAGTGGCATAGCAGTGCTAAATACATGTGGTGAGCATCACACTGGAGAGAGTATTGTACCTAGTGCAGCAGAAAGTGACATAGCAGTGCTAAATACATGTGGTAAGCAGCACACTGGAGAGAGTATTGTACATTGTGCAGCAGATAGTGACATAGCAGTACTAAATACATGTGGTGAGCATCACACTGGAGAGAGTTTTGTACATTGTGCAGCAGATAGTAACATAGCAGTGCTAAATACATATGGTAAGCAGCACACTAGAGGGAGTATTGTACATTGTGCAGCAGATAGTGACATAGCAGTGCTAAATACAGATTAGATTACCGAGGGACATAATAGACTTGATATAGACATCTACTCAAAGGAGACTGATAGGAATACCATATTAGAGTACAACAGCTTTCACCCAAAAGAGCCAATTACTGAGGGTGCAAAGAATAGTAAGTACACCAGAGGTTAAGAACAAAAGGCTGTTGGAAATGTCTAACAAATTCAAACATAGAGGTTACCCCTCACAACTGTTGAGTCAAACTATCAAGGATATTAGTACACCCAGGGCACCACAAGAGAAAACAAACAAACAGGACAGACTAGTATTCGTGTCACAACATAGTTCACATAGCCAAATTGTAGCCAAAGTAATAAGAAAACACTGGCACATACTCAGAGATTGCAATCCGCAAATTGAGCAATTCAGGGATTACCCTTTAATGGCCTACAGGAGGGTAAAATATATTCGGGACCATCTCATAAGAAGTGATATTGGCTCTGAAAGAAAAGACACACAAACATACATGAGCAGTAAGAGAAATGGTAGTTATCCCTGTCTAGGATGTGTCAGTTGTAACTCAATCATAAAGGGCCCAAATTTTTACCATCCACATAATGGCAAATGTTATGACATCAAGGGGTTTTACATCTGTGACACTAGTTATGTAGTGTATCTTATAAAATGCCCGTGTTCCATGTATTACTTAGGAGAGACCACACAGAAAGTGAAAGACAGATTAAGTCAGCACAGATCAAACATAAGGAAGAAAAATTTGGAAGCACCACTGTCTAAACACTTTCTAGAGAAGGGTCATAGTATAAGCCAGCTACGCTGGCAAATTATACAGCATATCCCTATTCAACGCAATGGTACAAACAGAGAGACAATCCTCAAACAACAAGAGATGAGGTGGATCTACCAGTTAGATACATTAATCCCTAAGGGGTTAAATAGGGACTTTGACCTCAATTGTTTTTCCTAGATTATATCTCCCAAGTTTATCACTCGAATAGTAATATTATGAAATGTTACTTCAATCTGTAATTGGATTCAGTGAAAAAATACTGAAAATGACATATTGAAAAGCAAGGTATTTTACCTATGTGTTTAACATTGTTGAACAATAATTCCAATAGAAATAAAATATTAAAACTATAGAGGTAATACCTTGATAATCAATCTAATGCATAACCAAAGCATGTATATGTCATTATGAGAAAGTTATACTTAAATTTATTGTTGCCATTCTAAATATGTTTAGTCAGATACATTTGTTTTTAAATTTTGTATATACATTGTATTTTGTAACCACTAGGGGGTGTGATACTTCCCAAAATGAAGCCAGTTGGCGCCAAAGAAAGGTATAAGTTGTGTGAACAGTGTAATACAATTAGCATGACTAAGTGGGTTTGCCACGAAACGTTGCTGCTTTTTCTGTAAACCTCAATAAAGCATTTATACTAAAGAAACTGGTGCTGGTGTTACTAAGAATATATACAGGGAGTGCAGAATTATTAGGCAAATGAGTATTTTGACCACATCATCCTCTTTATGCATGTTGTCTTACTCCAAGCTGTATAGGCTCGAAAGCCTACTACCAATTAAGCATATTAGGTGATGTGCATCTCTGTAATGAGAAGGGGTGTGGTCTAATGACATCAACACCCTATATCAGGTGTGCATAATTATTAGGCAACTTCCTTTCCTTTGGCAAAATGGGTCAAAAGAAGGACTTGACAGGCTCAGAAAAATCAAAAATAGTGAGATATCTTGCAGAGGGATGCAGCACTCTTAAAATTGCAAAGCTTCTGAAGCGTGATCATCGAACAATCAAGCGTTTCATTCAAAATAGTCAACAGGGTCGCAAGAAGCATGTGGAAATACCAAGGCACAAAATAACTGCCCATGAACTGAGAAAAGTCAAGCGTGCTGCTGCCAAGATGCCACTTGCCACCAGTTTGGCCATATTTCAGAGCTGCAACATCACTGGAGTGCCCAAAAGCACAAGGTGTGCAATACTCAGAGACATGGCCAAGGTAAGAAAGGCTGAAAGACGACCACCACTGAACAAGACACACAAGCTGAAACGTCAAGACTGGGCCAAGAAATATCTCAAAACTGATTTTAATAAGGTTTTATGGACTGATGAAATGAGAGTGAGTCTTGATGGGCCAAATGGATGGGCCCGTGGCTGGATTGGTAAAGGGCAGAGAGCTCCAGTCCGACTCAGACGCCAGCAAGGTGGAGGTGGAGTACTGGTTTGGGCTGGTATAATCAAAGATGAGCTTGTGGGGCCTTTTCGGGTTGAGGATGGAGTCAAGCTCAACTCCCAGTCCTACTGCCAGTTTCTGGAAGACACCTTCTTCAAGCAGTGGTACAGGAAGAAGTCTGCATCCTTCAAGAAAAACATGATTTTCATGCAGGACAATGCTCCATCACATGTGTCCAAGTACTCCACAGCGTGGCTGGCAAGAAAGGGTATAAAAGAAGAAAATCTAATGACATGGCCTCCTTGTTCACCTGATCTGAACCCCATTGAGAACCTGTGGTCCATCATCAAATGTGAGATTTACAAGGAGGGAAAACAGTACACCTCTCTGAACAGTGTCTGGGAGGCTGTGGTTGCTGCTGCACGCAATGTTGATGGTGAACAGATCAAAACACTGACAGAATCCATGGATGGCAGGCTTTTGAGTGTCCTTGCAAAGAATGGTGGCTATATTGGTCACTGATTTGTTTTTGTTTTGTTTTTGAATGTCAGAAATGTATATTTGTGAATGTTGAGATGTTATATTGGTTTCACTGGTAAAAATAAGTAATTGAAATGGGTATATATTTGTTTTTTGTTAAGTTGCCTAATAATTATGCACAGTAATAGTCACCTGCACACACAGATATCCCCCTAAAATAGTTATAACTAAAAACAAACTAAAAAATACTTCCAAAACTATTCAGCTTTGATATTAATGAGTTTTTTGGGTTCATTGAGAACATGGTTGTTGTTCAATAATAAAATTAATCCTCAAAAATACAACTTGCCTAATAATTCTGCACTCCCTGTACTGATTCCAGGGGCTGTTGCAGCTGCCCCTTGCACCGTGCACCTTTCCACACTGACAGTGCTGTACTCACCTACAATTGGAAGTGCTAAATACATGTGGTGAGCATCACACTGGAGAGAGTATTGTACATTGTGCAGCAGATAGTAACCTAGCAGTGCTAAATACATGTGGTGAGCAGCAGATTGAAGAGAGTATTGTACATTGTGCATCAGATAGTGACATAGCAGTGCTAAATACATGTGGTGAGCAGCAGATTGAAGGGAGTATTGTTGTGCAGCAGATAGTGACATAGCAGTGCTAAATACATGTGGTGAGCAGCAGATTGAATGAGAGAACAGCACCTCCTATTTAAACTGAGAAAACAAAGCACTTAAATGAATTTTAAAACGTCAGAGTGATTTACATAGTTTATTAAACTCTGCGTACAGCTTTGATGTTTATTTGTTATAACACATCTGCAGTATATATATATATATATATATATATATATATATATATATATATATATATATATGTGTATATATATACATACACATGCAAAATTAGAAGATGGGTAGTGCAAGTATGCACTTTGTGATGTCATCTTGGCAATATCATCTTCAAGTAAATTTGTATAAGGTAATTTGGGTAGACAAGCTAAGAGGAGCACAAAGACTAAGGTTATAGTATATGTGTTTAAAGAGTTTCTGATGCTAATGAAGCTGTTTTTTTCTGTATTTCTTGTGATACATTTGTGGCATGGACCATTCATTTGTGGTATGGCAAGTGCTTTGATTTCTGTGACATCCAAAAATAATACATCCCACTGTTGTGATAAATTAAATTTACTTTTATATACTTATCAATTTCAATTTGACAATTGGACCTTGACTAAAATGTGTCCACCACTAAAATGCAGCGTGTGTATGTGAGACCGAGTGAAAGTGTGTTTGTGTGAGAGAGAATGTGTGTGTTTATGTAAGAAAGCAAAAGTGTGTGTGTTTGTGTGAGAGAATGTGTGTGTGGGCTGTCTGCGTGTGTGTGTGGGCTGTCTGTGTGTGTGTGTGTAGGGGCTGTCTTTGTGTGTGTATGGGGGGCTGTCTGTGTGTGTGTGGGCTGTCTGTGTGTATGTGTGGGCTGTCTGTGTGTGTGTGTGTGGGCTGTCTGTGTGTGTGTGGGGGGGGCTGTCTGTGTGTGTGGGATGTCTGTGTGTGTGTGCTGTCTTTGTGTGTGGGGGAGACTGTGTGTTTGTTTGTGGGCTGCGTGTGTGTGTGTGTTTTGGCTGTATGTGTGTGTGTGTGTGCATTCTGTGTGTGTGTGTGGGCGGTCTGTGGGCTGTCTGTGTGTGTGTGTGTGTGGGTTGTCTGTGTGGGGGCTGTCTGTGTGTGTGTGGGCTGTCTGTCTGTGTGTGTGCGTGGGGGGGCTGTCTGTGTGTGTGTGGGAGGTCCTGTCTGTGTGTGTGTGTGGGCTGTCTGTGTGTGTGGGGGGCTGTCTGTGTGTGTGTGGGGGGGGCTGTCTGTGTGTGTGTGGCGGGGCTGTCTGTGTGTGTGTGTGTGTGGGCTTTCTGTGTGTGTGGGGGGCTGTCTGTGTGTGTGTGGGAGCTGTCTGTGTGTGTGCTGTCTCTCTGTGTGTGTGGGGGCTGTGTGTGTTTGTTTGTGGACTGTGCGTGTGTGTTTCGGCTGTATGTGTGCCTGTGTGCTGTCTGTGTGTGTGTGTGGGCTGTCTGTGTGTGTGTGGGGGCTGTCTGTGTGTGTGTGTGTGGGGGCTGTCTGTGTGTGGGCTGTCTGTGGGTTTGTGTGTGGGCTGTCTGTGTGTGTGTGTGTGGGCTGTGTGTGTGTGGGGGGCTATCTGTGTGTGTGTGTGTGGGCTATCTGTGTTTGTGTGTGTGTACACCTGTGTATGTGTCTGAGTGTGTGGATGTATGTGTATATAAGTATCTCTGTGTGTGTATTATATCTGTGCACTGTGTTTGTGTGGTACAGTGCATTACCCCATTTCTTTTAAGTATTTTTTGTTCTGGGTAGATACGCTGTCATTCTGCCTAGAGACCTGCACTTGCTAGGGCGGCCCTGGCATCTCTGTAATGTTCTTGTTATTATAAGAAAACGCATAATAATAAGGCCCAGTTCAACTCAACTGTTCCTAATTGTCAGCATAAATCTTCATTATATACATAAACCGTTGTTCCAATAGTTCAAATGGTATATTGCAATATATACAATGTTATAGTGCTCCACTTTAGTGGATTTATATGTTTTTTATTTAAAATGTTGTGCATTACCTTAAATGATTTTTCTCCCATTTTTTTTATTTGTAAAAACAGTGGGGGCGGAGATTGGGTGGGGTTGGGGACGGAGATTGGGTGGGGTTGGGGTGGAGATTGGGCGGGTTGGAGGCAGGGATAAAGGCGGCCCCATTTTATCATCCTGCCTTGGGTCCCACAATGGCTAGGGTCGGCCCTTATCAAAAGATATCAAACTCTAACCCACATTTTTTTTGTTTTGTTTACCTCCTTAAAGCAGATGAAGCCACTTTTGGACCTCCAACGTAGCTATTAGAAAGGATAATAGGAGTATTGCAAACATGTAAGGTCACTTTTGTACCTTCAGAAACCATTTTAACTATAGATATAACAAATATATATGAATATAACTTACATAGAATAAATATACACAAAAGATAACATGAAACACTTCTGGTAATCTGTATTATGAGATGACAGTATAGAAAGCTTAGTATAGTATCCTTTCTCATCTTTATGAGTGAGGGGAGAAAAATGAGCAAATGTGATCTGCTTCATAAGATATGGGAGCCTAGGAATAGCAAACTAACGGCTAGATTACGAGTTTTGCGGCATGGGTGAAAAAGCATTGTTTAGGCTCATAACGCTGCTTTTTCACTACCGCTGGTATTACGAGTCTTGCAGGTTTAGGGGCACTGCACACTTTTTGGCCGTAACGCAAATTAACTTACTCAATTTGCATAAAGTCTTTTGTCAATGGGACTTCCATAGCGCTGATATTACAAGCTTTTTCTGGGAGGCCAAAAAGTGAGCGGTACAGCCTATCCTGCAAGATTCCTAACGCAATCTAAAGTCAGTAGTTATGAGTTTTACGCTACAACGCTGTAGCATAAAACTCATAACTAAAGTGTTAAAAAGTACACTAACGCCCATAAACTACCTATTAACCCCTAAACCGAGGCCCACCCACATCGCAAACACTAAAAGAAAATTATTAACCTCTAATCTGCCGCTCCGGACACTGCCGCCACTAGAAAAACATATTGACCCCTAAACCGCCACACTCAGCATCACAAACACTAGTTAAATATTATTAACACCTAATCTGCTGTCCCTAACATCGCCGCAACCTATATAACAGTTATTAACCCCTAAACCTAATACCCCCTAATTTAAATATAATTAAAATAAATCAAAATAAAACTTACTATTATTACCTAAATAATTCCTATTTAAAACTAAATACTTACTTATAAAATAAACCCTAAGCTAGCTACAATATAACTAATAGTTACATTGTAGCTATCTTAGGGTTTATTGTTAATTTACAGGCAAGTTTGTATTTATTTTAACTAGGTAGAATAGTTACTAAATAGTTATTAACTATTTACTAACTACCTAGCTAAAATAAATACAAATATCAAAATAAAAAAAGCCCCCCCAAAATAAAAAAAACCCTAGCCTAAACTAAACAACCTTTTGCGGGGCATTGCCCCAAAGAAATCAGTACTTTTACCTGTAAAAAATATAATAATACAAACAACCCCCCAACAGTAAAACCCACCACCCACACAACCAACCCCAAAAATATAATCCTAACCAAAAAAAAAAAATTAAGCTCCCCATTGCCCTGAAAAGGGCATTTGTATGGGCATTGCCCTTAAAAGGGCATTTAGCTCTTTTTCAATTGCCCAAACCCTAACCTAAAAATAAAACCCACCCAATAAACTCTTAAAAAAGCCTAACACTAACCCCCGAAGATCCACTTACAAATTTGAAGACCGGACATCCATCCTCAACGAAGCCGGGAGAAGTCTTCATCCAAGCAGCAAGAAGTCCTTAACAAATCCGGGAGAAGTCTTCATCCAAGCCGGCAGAAGTGGTCCTCCAGACGGGCATAAGTCTTCATCCAGACTGCATCTTCTATCTTCATCCTTCTGACGTGGAGCGGCTCCATCTTCAAGACATCAGGCGCGGAGCATCCTCTACAATCTAAATCTTCCCAAATGAAGGTTCCTTTAAAGGGACAGTCAACCATAGAATTGTTATTGTTTTAAAAGATAGATAATCCCTTTATTACCCATTCCCCAGTTTTGCATAACCAACACAGTTATATTAATATACTTTTTACCTCTGTGATTACCTTGTATCTAGGAACCTTCTTCCAGCCCCCTGATCACATGACTGTGACTGTTTATTACCTATTTTCTTAAATTTAGCATTGGTTTGTGCTAGATCTTAAATAACCTCCTGTGCCTGAACACAGTGTTATCTATATGGCCCACGTGTACTTTCTGTCTCTTTGTGTTGAAAAGAGATTTAAAAAGCCTGTGATAAGAGGCAGCCCTCAAAGGCTTAGAAATTAGCATGAGTCTACCTATGTTTAGTTTAAACTAAGAATACCAAGAGAAAAAAGCAAATTTGATGATAAAAGTAAATTGGAAAGATTGATTAAAACTAAAAGTCCTATCTGAAGAATGGAAGTTTAATTTATACTAGACTGTTCCTTTAAGTGATGTCATCCAAGATGGCGTCCCTTGAATTCTGATTGGCTAATAGAATTCTATCAGCTAATCGGAATTAAAGGTGAACAAATCCTATTGGCTGATGCAATCAGCCAATAGGATTGAGCTTCAATCCTATTGGCTGATCCAATCAGCGAATAGGATTGAGCTCACATTCTATTGGCTGATTGGAACAGCCAATAGAATGTGAGCTCAATCCTACAGGCTGATTGGATCAGCCAATAGGATTGAAGCTCAATCCTATTGGCTGATTGCATCAGCCAATAGTATTTTTTCACCTTTAATTCCGATTGTCTGATAGAATTCTATCAGCCAATCGGAATTCAAGGGACGCCATCTTGGATGATGTCACTTAAAGGAACCTTTATTTGGGAAGAAGATTTAGATTGGAAGAAGGATGAAGACTTCTGCCCGTTTGGAGGACCACTTCTGCCGGCTTGGATGAAGACTTCTCCCGGCTTCGTTGAGGATGGATGTCCGGTCTTCAAAACTGTTAGTGGATCTTCGGGGGTTAGTTAGTTTTTTTTAAGGGTTTATTGGCTGGGTTTTATTTTTAGATTAGGGTTTGGGCAATTGAAAAAGAGCTAAATGCCCTTTTAAGGGCAATGCCCATCCAAATGCCCTTTTCAGGGCAATAGGGAGCATAGTTTTTTTTAGTTAGGATTTTATTTGGGGTGTTGGTTGTGTGGGTGGTGGGTTATACTGTTGGGGAGTTGTTTGTATTTTTTTTTACAGGTAAAAGAGCTGATTTCTTTGGGGCAATGCCCCACAAAAGGCCCTAAATACATGGGTTCATGTTAGGGTGTTAAGTATAAACATAAATTTAGTTTCCCCATAGGAATCAATGGGGCTGCGTTACGGAGCTTTACGCTGCTTTATTGCAGATGTTAGGCTTTTTTTCAGCCTGCTCTCCCCATTGATGTCTATGGGGAAATCGTGCACCAGCACGTAAAAGCAGCTCACCGCAGCTTTCAGCAGCGCTGGTATTGGAGTGCGGTATGGAGCTAAATTTTGCTCTACGCTCACTTTTTGACTAATAACGCCAGGTTTATGAAAACCTGTAATACCAGCGCTGTAGGAAAGTGAGCAGTGACAATAACGTGCAAAATAGTACCACACCGCTCTTAACGCAAAACTCGTAATCTAGCCATAACATTTTAGAGCTATGAAAAAGTGAAGGGCTTCTATGCAAAGTAGTGGAGAATATGTAGAGCTTCTGAGGAGTATACACTAGACAGTCAAAACAGAATTGATTAGTTATGAGTATAAATAAGTTGACATTTATATTAATAATTTTTATCTGGGAAAAAAACTGCGCTGGTAGTCACGGAACTAATATTGTCACTATTTGCACTTCACTGCTGCATAATAAGTCTAAATTTGAGTAAGGATAATAATGGCAGCTTTACATCTCATTCAGCAAGCTATCGCCTAGATTACGAGTTTTTGTCGGTAAGGCTGTGCAGGACTAACAAGCATTTTTTTCTTACTGCTCACTTAAGCCAACGCTGGTATTACGAGTTTTCTGCAAGCCGGCGTTATCCAGCAAAATTTAGCTCCACATCTCACCTCAATACCAGCGTTGCTTACGGTAGCGGTAAGCTGGCAAAACGTGCTCGTGCACGATTTAGGAAACAATGGGGCTGAGCTGGCTGAAAAAAAACCTAACACCTGCAAAAAAGCAGCGTTCAGCTCCTAGCGCAGCCCCATTGTTTCCTAAGCGGACATAAAAGTTATGTCTGCACCTAACACCCTAACATGAACCCCTGGTGTAAACACCCCTAATCTTACACTTATTAACCCCTAATCTACCGCCTCCGACATTGTCGCCACCTACATTATATTATTAACCCCTAATCTGCCGCTTCGGACACCGCCACCACCTTTATTATACTTATGATATGAACCCCTAATCTAATGCCCCCAACATCGCCCACACCTACATTATATTTATTAACCCCTAATCTGCACCCCCAACATCGCCACAACTATATTACATTTATTAACCCCTAATCTGCCGCCGCCAACATCGCCGCCACTATAATAAATTTATGAACCCCTAAATCTAAGTCTAACCCTAAGTCTAACCCCCCAACTTAAATATAATTTAAATTAAACAAAATAAATTTAACATAATTAAATTAATTACTTACTGATAAAATAAACCCTAAGCTAGCTACAATATAACTAATAGTTACATTGTATCTATTTTAGGATTCCCTACCCTATACTAAATTACAAATAGCCCCTAAAAGGACCTTTTGCGGGGCATTGCCCCAAAGTAATCAGCTCTTTCACCTGTAAAAAAAAAAAAAATACAATACTCCCCCAACATTAAAACCCACCACCCACACACCCAACCCTACTCTAAAACCCACCCAATCCCCCCTTAAAAAAACCTAACACTACCCCCTTGACATTCACCCTACCTTGAGCTGTCTTCACCCAGCCGGGCACAAGTGGTCCTCCAGAGGGACCGAAGTCTTCATCCTATCCTGCCAGAAGAGGACATCCAGACCGGCAGAAGGCTTTATCCAGGTGGCATCTTCTATCTTCATCCTTCCGGAGCGGAGCGGGTCCATCTTCAAGACCCCGACGCGGAGCATCCTCTTCATCCAACGACCAACGAATGAATGACATCATCCAAGATGGCGTCCCTTGAATTCCGATTGGCTGATAGAATCCTATCAGCCAATCGGAATTAAGGTAGGAAAAATCCTATTGGCTGATGCAATCAGCCAATAGGATTGACCTCAAATTCTATTGGCTGATTGGAACAGCCAATAGAATGCAAGCTCAATCCTATTGGCTGATTGGATCCGCCAATCGGATTGAACTTCAATCCTATTGGCTGATTGCATCAGCCAATGGGATTTTTCTTACCTTAATTCTGATTGGCTGATAGGATTCTATCAGCCAATCGGAATTCAAGGGACGCCATTCAGTCGTCGGCTGTCGGATGAAGAGGATGCTCTGCGTCGGATGTCTTGAAGATGGACCAGCTCCGCTCCGGATGGATGAAGATAGAAGATGCCGCCTGGATGAAGCCTTCTGCCGGTCTGGATGTCCTCTTCTGGCCGGATAGGATGAAGACTTCGGACCCCCTGGAGGACCACTTGTGCACGGCTGGGTGAAGACTGCTCAAGTTAGGGTGATCTTCAAGGGGGTAGTGTTAGGTTTTTTTTAAGGGGGGATTGGGTGGGTTTTAGAGTAGGGTTGGGTGTGTGGGTGGTGGGTTTTAATGTTGGGGGGGTATTGTATTTTTTTTTCAGGTGAAAGAGCTGAATACTTTGGGGCAATGCCCCACAAAAGGCCCTTTTAAGGGCTGTTTGTAATTTAGTATAGGGTAGGGAATTTTATTATTTTGGGGGGCTTTTTTATTTTATTAGGGGGATTAGATTAGGTGTAATTAGTTTAAAATTCTTGTAATTCTTTTTTATTTTCTGTAATTTAGTGTTTTTTTCCGTAATTTAGTTTATTTAATTTAATTGTAATTAATTGTAGGTAGTTTAGGTAATTAGTTTAATTATAGTGTAGTGTTAGGTGTAATTGTAACTTAGGTTAGGGTTTATTTTACAGGTAATTTTGTACTTATTTTAGCTAGGTAGTTATTAAATAGTTAATAACTATTTAATAACTATTCTACCTAGTTAAAATAAATACAAAGTTGCCTGTAAAATGAATATAAATCCTAAACTAGCTACAATGTAACTATTAGTTATATTGTAGCTAGCTTAGGGTTTATTTTATCGGTAAGTATTAAGTTTTAAATAGGATTAATTTATTTAATAGTAATAATTTCATTTCATTTTAATTAAATTATATTTAAATTAGGGGGTGTTAGGGTTAGATTTAGGGGTTAATAAATTTAATAAAGTAGCAGCGACGTTAGGGACAGCAGATTAGGGGTTAATAAAATTTAACTAGTGTTTGCGAGGCGGGAGTGTGGCGGTTTAGGGGTTAATACATTTTTTAAAGTGGCAGCGATGTCCGGTCGGCAGATTAGGGCTTAAATAATTTTATTATAGTGTTTGCGATGTGGGGGGGGGCCTCGGTTTAGGGGTTAATAGGTAGTTTATGGGTGTTAGTGTACTTTGTAACACTGTTACGGCGTTAGCCCATAAAACTCTTAACTACTGACTTTTATATGTGGTAGAAGTCTGGACAGGAGAAGGTCTACCGCTCACTTTTTCAGGCGATCGTAATACCGGCATTAGGCAAATCCCATTAAAAAGATAGGATACGCAATTGACGTAAGGGGATTTGCGGTAAGTTAAAATCGCGGAAAAAAGTGAGCAGTAGACCCTTTCCTGCCTTTCTCGTAATACCAGCGGGCGTTAAAAAGCAGCGTTGGGACCCCTCAACACTGCTTTTTAAGGGTAACGCAAGACTCGTAATCTAGGTGTATATGTATGGTAGTCCACACCACCTTGGCCGCCGGCATCAGGGACACCACACTACACAGACGCCATAGAGTGCTGAGCGTGAAGCGCTAAATAGTGTTCTAGATTTGCAATTATACCAGACACGGTTAAACATGTGTACATAATAACACCAAAAGCGAGATAAATACTTAATACAAAAAAGCCCTATACGTTTTAGTTAAATATAGAATATGAATAATGCTAATCTAAGAATATACAGCTGTAATTAGAGTCACATTTCCTCATCATAAACGTACAAGCGATATCCATAAAAAAACATTTGAATAATTCTGGTTGGAGCATTCAGATATACCCAAGATCTTCCTTTTAGCAGTAATGTCCACCGCATCGGAATAAACTAAGTATATGACAAGAGTTAAAAAGAAGGGCTTGTTGTCTGATCCGAGCATAGTGTAGTTTACTGATTGCGACCCCAGAGTACTTCGGGGATAGATCTGCGTTCACAGCGAATGAAGTGCCCTCACCAACCAGCTTCATCTGTCCTGTATGCAAGTAAGTAGACGCTGCAGTAGGGTAGGAGAATAGATCATCCAGGGCCGCAAGGAACGTGGTAGACTCCGCCATATTTGCTAGTGACTTGGTGTTTCTCTGGTTATATGCAACTCAAATGACTTACGCTGAAAACCTAGAGCTCACTCCCAAATAATACAGTATGTAAATCATATAATGGTAGAGAAAGGATAGTAGCTATATTGGCAGTGATTTGCGAGATAACTGCAAGTAACAACAGAGACGCCAAGGTGCTCTGCCGGGGGGGTCATATAGGAGGCCGTAACCGTCAAATGTTTCCGTAAGGCTGAAACTGACTCCAATTTTGACTAAAGTTGCTTCGATCTATAGGGTAGCCCCAATTATATGATATACAGTGCAGCTTTGCACTAGAACAGGCGATAAAGGTCAAAGACTGTGGAGCAGCAAACCAGCATGCGATCTGTCATGGCTGCCGCCCGGAAGTTCCCCCCATATTTATAAAATTAATCAGAGATCTGATCTCTGGTTAATTTTATAAGCACTAATTGCTACAGCAACACACACACACACACACACACACACATATATATATATATATATATATATATATTCATTCAATAAAAAAGAAATAACATTTTGAGCAGGGTACATTACCGTTTCTGAATAGAAAGGGAATACAGCACTCTTTTTATTGTAACAATATTTTTTACTCTTTCAAATCTTAGACATTGGGGTCCATTTATTAATGTGCGAGCGGACATGATACGATGAAGTGTATTATGTCCGCTGCACATCGATAAATGCAGACAGCATACGCTATCAGCATTTATCATTGCACCAGCAGTTCTTGTGAACTGCGGGTGCAATGCCGCCCCCTGCAGATTCGGCCAATCAGATGCTAGCAGGGAGTGTCAATCAACCTGATCGTATTCGATCAGGTTGATTTCTGTCCGCCACCTCAGAGCAGGCGGACAGGTTATGGAGCAGCAGTCTTTAGACCGCTGCTTCATAACTTCTGTTTCCAGCGAGCCTGACAGCTCGCCGGAAGCACAGGGCATCAAGCTCTGTATGGAGCTTGATAAATTGACCACATGCCAAAAGCCTGTGTAAAGTACAACAATGTTCACAATTACCATGTATTACCTAAAAAGCTCTCAAAGAAATGCAGTATTATTGAAACATTTATACATATAATCTGTTCTGTTTCCTAAAATGTATCTATAATTGTTCCCACACAAACAGAATTAAACTAATTTAGTGACAATGAATTTAATACAAAGACACTATATAACAACCATGGAAAGAACCGCTCTCAAGGTCTTAATCTAAAGTGTCCTTTCAAAAAGCTGCAGATGTTTGAAGGTGCCTCAATGCAAATACCAATATTGCAATATTGTTCCCAAATAAGTTCGGTAAGCATCAGTATCGCATGCGGTTAAACAACTGCCCATAAGGTCCTTTTGATACTACCTTTGTTTGGTGCATAACTTTTATAAATATTAAGTCCCACCTGAGAAGGGAGTGATATCCGAGTTAGATCATCAGCTTTACTGACCTCTCGTTACCATACCAAATGCTCGTCTCTCACAGCCTGTTTCACGGTATTCAGCCAGTATTGTCCTCATTACTAAGTGCTTGTCTCTCACACAAGCGAAGCAAACCGCCAGCGTGTTACACTGCGGACTGCCTTCTTTTATACATTCTGATTATGTTTTAAAAGTTTCTGTGTTACTAAAGCTCTCTCACAAGTGACATTTTCTATGCATTTTAAACAAGCTGGTCTCACTGATTTGTCTTGCCTGCTGTATGCTTGTGATGTTTGCTCAAAATTCACAATACACTTATTTTAACTAACAAAAAAGTAATATATTCTAAAATGTAGACAAAAGCAAGTCAAATTGTGGTGAAAACATTTCAGTTTAATTTGGAATTGATGCAAACGGAGCCTTTATATCAGTCCCAGGGGTTCTCTTTCCCATGTAAAATTTTGTATCACAGAGAGCTGCATTACTTTCTATCAGGCTAGATTACGAGTTTTGCGGTATGGGTGAAAAAGCAGCGTTAAGGCTCATAACGCTGCTTTTTCACTACCGCTGGTATTACAAGTCTTGCAGGTTTAGGGGCACCGCACACTTTTTTGGTCGTAATGCAAATTGACTTATGCAATTTGTGTAAAGTCTTTTTTCAATGGGACTTCCATAGCGCCGATATTAAAAGCTTTTTCTGAGAGGCCAAAAAGTGAGCGGTACAGCCTATCCTGCAATCTAAAGTCAGTAGTAAAGTGTTAAAAAGTACACTAACACCCATAAACTACCTATTAACCCATAAACTACCTATTAACCTAAGCCCTCCTGCATTGCAAACACTAAAATAAAATTATTAACCCCTAATCTGCTGCTCCGGACATCGCCACCACTATAATAAACATATAAATCACTAAACCACCGCACTCCCGCATCGCAAACACTAGTTAAATATTATTAAAGGGACAGTCTAGGCCAAAATAAACTTGCATGATTCAGATAGAGCATGTTATTTTAAACAATTTTCCAATTTACTTTTATCACCAATTTTGCTTTGTTCTCTTGGTATTCTTAGTTGAAAGCTTAACCTAGGAGGTTCATATGCTAATTTCTTAGACCTTGAAGGCCACCTCTTTTCAGAATAAATTTTAACAGTTTTTCACCACTAGAGGGTGTTAGTTCACGTATTTCATATAGATAACACTGTGCTCGTGCACGTGAAGTTATCTGGGAGCCGGCACTGATTGGCTAAACTGCAAGTCTGTCAAATGGACTGAAATAATGGGGCAGTTTGCAGAGGCTTAGATACAAGATAATCACAGAGGTTAAAAGTATATTATTATAACTGTGTTGGTTATGCAAAACTGGGGAATGGGTAATAAAGGGATTATCTATCTTTTAAAACAATAAAACTTCTGGTGTAGACTGTCCCTTTAACCCCTAATCTGCTGTCCCTAACATCGCCGCAACCTACATTACAGTTATTAACCCCTAATCTGCCACCCCAACGTCGCCGCCACTATACTAAAGTTATTAACCCTTAAACCTAAGTCTGACCCTAACCCTAACAGCCCCTAACTTAAATATAATTAAAATAAATATAAATAAAACTTACTATCATTACCTAAATAATTCCTATTTAAAACTAAATACTTACCTATAAAATAAATCCTAAGCTAGATACAATATAACTAATAGTTACATTGTATCTAGCTTAGGGTTTATTTTTATTTTACAGGCAAGTTTGTATTTATTTTACCTAGGTAGAATAGTTACTAAATAGTTATTAACTATTTACTAACTACCTAGCTAAAATAAATACAAATTTACCTGTAAAATAAAACCTAACCTGAGTTACAATAACACCTAACCTTACACTACAATTAAATAAATTACCTAAATTAAATAAAATTACCTAAATTACAAAAAACAAACAAACACTAAATTACACAAAATAAGACATCAGATATTTAACCCCTTAGTGACCAGAGCACTTTTCCATTTTCTGTCCGTTTGGGACCAAGGCTATTTTTACATTTCTGCGGTGTTTGTGTTTAGCTGAAATTTTCCTCTTACTCATTTACTGTACCCACACATATTATATACCGTTTTTCTCGCCATTAAATGGACTTTCTAAAAATACCATTATTTTCATCATATCTTATCATTTACTATAAAAAAATTTATAAAATATGAGGAAAAATGGAAAAAAACACACTTTTTCTAACTTTGAACCCCAAAATCTGTTACACATCTACAACCACCAAAAAACACCCATGCTAAATTGTTTCTAAATTTTGTCCTGAGTTTAGAAATACCCAATGTTTACATCTTCTTTGCTTTTTTTGTAACTTATAGGGCCATAAATACAAGTAGCACTTTGCTATTTTCAAACCATTTTTTTTCAAAATTAACGCTAGTTACATTAGAACACTAATATCTTTCAGGAATCCCTGAATATCCATTGACATGTATATATATTTTTTTAGAAGACATCCCAAATTATTGATCTAGGCCCATTTTGGTATATTTTATGCCACCATTTCACCGCCAAATGCGATCAAATACAAAAAATTGTTCACTTTTTCACAAATTTTTTCACAAACTTTCAGTTTCTCACTGAAATTATTTACAAACTGCTTGTGCAATTATGGCATAAATGGTTGTAAATTCTTCTCTGGGATCCCCTTTGTTCAGAAATAGCAGACATATATGGCTTTGGCATTGCTTTTTGGTAATTAGAAGGCCGCTAAATGCCACTGCGCACCACACGTGTATTATGCCCAGCAGTGAAGGGGTTAATTAGGGAGCGTGTAAGGAGCTTTTTGGGGTAATTTTAGCTTTAGTGTAGTGTAGTAGACAACCCCAAGTATTGATCTAGGCCCATTTTGGTATATTTCATGCCACCATTTCACCGCCAAATGCGATCAAATTAAAAAAAACGTAAAATTTTTCACAATTTTAGGTTTCTCACTGAAATAATTTACAAACAGCTTGTGCAATTATGGCACAAATGGTTGTAAATGCTTCTCTGGGATCCCCTTTGTTCAGAAATAGCAGACATATATGACTTTGGCGTTGCTTTTTGGTAATTAGAATGCTGCTAAATGGCGCTGCGCATCACACGTGTATTATGGCTAGCAGTGAAGGGCTTAATTAGGTAGCTTGTAGGGAGCTTGCAGGGTTAATTTTAGCTTTAGTGTAAAGATCAGCCTCCCACCTGAAACATCAGACCCCCTGATCCCTCCCAAACATCTCTCTTCCCTCCCCTACCCCACAAATGTCCCCGTCATCTTAAGTACTGGCAGAAACTCTGCCAGTACTAAAATAAAAGGTATATTTGGGCTTTTTTGTGCATTTTTTGTTAGCATATTTACATATGCTTCTGTGTAGGGATCCCCCTTAGCCCCCAACCTCACTGATCCCCCACCAAACAGCTCTCTAACCCTCCCCCTCTGACTTAATGTGCGCCATCTTGGGTACTGGCAGCTGTCTGCCAGTACCCAGTTTAGTGAAAAAAATGCTTTTTTTTTAAAAAAAATGTCCCTTTTCTGTAGTGTAGCTTTCCCCCCCCCCCAAGACCAACCCCCCACCCCTTCCAGATCCCTTAGATGCTTAAAAAAAAAAAGTTTATTTCATTTTTTTTTAACTTTTCTTTAACTTTTTTCTGTAGTGTAGCGGTTCCCACCCGCTCCCGCCCCGTGCACGCGCCCGCCAGCCACCCCCGTGCACGCCCGCCACCCCCGTGCAGCTCCACTTCCGATCCCGCCCCCCTCCACCTTACACATCTCACCGATGGCCGCCCACCCGCCTCCCAAGTCGGCTCCCACCCACCAACGATACCGGCCATCGATGTCCGGTGCAGAGAGGGCCACAGAGTGGCTCTCTCTGCATCGGATGGCCAGACAGTGTTATTGCAGGATGCCTTGATATCGAGGCATCGCTGCAATAACCGGAAAGCAGCTGGAAGCGAGCAGGATCGCTTCCAGCTGCTTTCCACACCGAGGACGTGCAGGGTACGTCCTTGGTCGTTAACTGACATCCTTTAGAGGACGTACCCTGCACGTCCTTGGGCGTTAAGGGGTTAAACTAATTACACCTAATCTAATAGCCCTATCAAAATAAAAAAGCCCCCCCAAAATAAAAAATACCCCTAGCCTAAACTAAACTACCAATAGCCCTTAAAAGGGCCTTTTGCGGGGCATTGCCCCAAATAAATCAGCTCTCTTACCTGTAAAAAAAATGCTAACACCCCCCCCAACAGTAAAACCCACCACCCACACAACCACCAACCCCCCAAATAAAATCCTAACTAAAAAAACCTAAGCTCCCCATTGCCCTGAAAAAGGCATTTGTATGGACATTGCCCTTAAAAGGGCATTTAGCTCTTTTTCAATTGCCCAAACCCTAAGCTAAAAATAAAACCCACCCAATAAACCCTTAAAAAAGCCTAACACTAACCCCCGAAGATCCACTTACAGTTTTGAAGACCGGACATCCATCCTCAGCGAAGCCGGGAGAAGTCTTCATCCAAGCGTCAAGAAGTCCTCAACGAAGCCGGGAGAAGTCTTCATCCAAGCCGGCAGAAGTGGTCCTCCAGACGGGCAGAAGTCTTCATCCAGACGTCCCCAATTGGCCCCGCATTTAAGAGTGTTGTAATTTTTTATGAAAAAAGTAGCATTTTTTTAAATTAAAAAAAAACTACACAAAGCAGTTTTTATGGGTTAAAAGTTGTGGGTGTGGGGTTTCACTGAAAAGTGCTTTACATTGCGTTCTATGGTGAACTGTGTGTTCCCTTTAAATATATAGTATGTATATAGTGTGTGTACATATATATTTATGTGTTAATATGTGTAGAGATATGAACACATAAATATACATGTATATAAGCATATACATATATTTTTTAAATCTGCTGCGCTACTTATCCCTTTCGCTGTACTAGTTCTCATATTGTGTGAATACTTATATTATTTTATATTATAGCACCAAAAGACATGGAGAATTACACAAACTCTTCAAAAATCTCCTAATCTGACTCTGATATAAGTAGTATAACAGAAGAGGGCCACAAAATTGGGCTGAAGAGTAAATACAATTTAAACAAGATGTATAACCTAGGTATACACACACACATATATATATATATATATATATATATATATATATATATATATATATATATATATATATATATATATATATATATATATATATATATATATATATATAATTTATTATACAATGACATAAATGGCATTAAAACAAAAACAATATATGTTAAGAACCATCAAGGGGATCCCAATGTTAAATTGGTGAAAATCTCAAAAAGTCTATTTTAACTAAATGCATAAAATATAAAGTTCAAATGCTGATCAAAAAATAACGTCAGAAGTGTTTAAAAAATGTGTGGAAAAAATGTGTTATGTATCCAAATTAGTCCCAAGAAATAATTCCCTAGACAAAAATAATAGCCCTTATATAAAAATAAAAGGGATAAAATAAAAAACAGACATTTTTCACTGAAAAAAATTAATCCACAGCCCAAAATATAAATTTATTCTCAAAAATGAAAGGAAAAAACTTAAAACATAAGCAGAAGAATCAAACTGAAACAGCTGTTTGAGGGGGAGTGAGCTGTCCGTGACGTATTGCGACGTCAGTGCGGAAGCACGTCTCGTAGCAGAGGTGGAGCTCGGGAGAGTAGCAGCGGGGAAAGCAAATGCTGCAGTGGCAGACTCACCCGATGCCGACACCAAGTGTGTCAGAATTCCTCAGGAAGCGGCTGCAACTCTGCAGGGCAGCCGTGAAGAGGCGGGCAGCATAGTGGCTGGCGGTGATCTGCAGTGGCCGGCCAAACACAGGCTTCGTAGCCTCTGTAGTTTTACAGCGGCGGAAGAGCCTCCTGTATAGGAGGGGAAGGAGACATACGCCATCAAGAGATCTCCTTTTCGACCTGAACCCCCAGAGTGGCTGTCAAGAAGGCACATGTAAGTAAATCATTTCTTGTCTGTGATTTAAAAACAACACACGCAGTGCCCAGCCGAAACAGGTAAAAGTGAGGAACAGCTTTAATTAAGACTCTGCATATACTAAAGCTAAGATAAGGAAGAGAAAAACAAAAAAGGTATTTACAGCAAAGACACTAACTTAATGGAGAAATACTTAAAAGCGCAGAAGATGTCTCCCAAGATTAAACCTAGTGAAAAAAGGAACATTAAAAATACTAGTGTGCTTAGCACATCCGTTGAAGAAGGCCCAGTAGGGGGCAGGGTGGAGGAGAGTAATGAAGCTAACCTCATAGCCTCCCAGGTGTGTGCCTTAATTCTACCTAAGATTGAAGAGATCAATTTGAGATTGATTACCATAGCTGAGGAGCTGAAAGCCCAAAGTGTAAGAATGTCAGCTATAGAACAAAGGTTATCAGATTGTGAAGACATGCAAAATGCCTGGGAACCTAAGTTGGAGTCTGTAATAAAAACCCACACACTGCTTGCTAATAGGCTGGAAGAAGCAGAGAATAGGAGCAGGCGTAATAACTTGAGGGTGATTGGCTTGCCAGAAAATGTTAAACAGGAGGATTTACTACAATTTGCTGAGGAAACTCTCCCTCAAATCCTGAATGTGGAAGGGAAAAAAGAGCTGTTCAGTGTAGAAAGAGCTCATAGACTGGGCAGAGAAAAAGATGGAGTTTCCCTTAAGGATAACAGGCCACGCCCTGTCATTATTAAATATTTGAACTATAGAGCCAAGATGGAGATATTAAAAGCCTATAGGAGAAATCAGCAATTGGTCTTTAAAGATTCTAAGATTCTGCTTTTTCAGGACTTTTCCTTTGAAACGTCTACTAAAAGGAGACTCTTTTCAAAAATCTGCACTGAGTTGGTGAAAGAGGGAAGATTTTTTTCATTGCTGTACCCTGCAAAGCTGAAAATCAAGTCAGGAACAGACTTTTTTGTTTTTGAGTCCCCAGAACAGGCCCGCACCTTTTTGGATAAAGAAAAAGAAGTGTAACTTTAGCAGGATGCTCCTTATCCTGAAAAGGGAAAAGGGCAACTCAATATGAAAGTGAAAATTTTTTAACAAAGAAGAGAGAGGAGGGAAGGAGTGAGGGGAGAGGAATTTTCTTTTTTTTTCTTCCCCTCCCCCTCCCTTCTTCCTCTCCCCCCTTTTTTTTTTTTTTTTTTTTTTTTTTTTCTTTCACTATAAGGAAAGTTATTTGGATGTTTCTGTTTAAATTGTTTGATAACAGGGTGAAACTCGTGTTTTTTTTTTTTTTTTTAAGGAATCGAATTATTCAGCGTGAATAGTAAACATGGTTATTGAATTGTTGCAAATTACTATATGATATGATATGTTAGATGTTTCCACTTAGATTGTTTGAAAATAGGGTGAATTTAATGTTTAAGAGATTGGAATATATAAGGCAGAACCCCTTTGCTCACTTTTTTCTTCTTCCCTCCTTCCCCCCCCCCCCCCCCTTTTTTTTTTTTTTTTTGATGTTTTTTTTTTTTTTTTTTTTTTGATGTTTTTGTTTAAAAACGCTAAAAAACATGGTGAAATTTTTTTTAAGGATTAAGGATCTGAATTACTCAAAGTAAACACTAAAATTTATTAGTAATTTGTCACAAACCATTAAGTCTTGTAGATGTTTTTTTTTCTCACAGTATGAATACCCACTGAGATGTTTTTGCTTAAATTATTTGAAATCAGGGTGAATTTAAGGTTTAAGAAATAGGAATATATAAGGTAAAAAATTTTTTTTTTCCTTTTCCCTTTCCTTTTCCCCTTTCCTCTTTCTCTTCTCTCCTTTCCATTCTATTTGTCCTTTTTGTTACTTTTTTTCTCTTTTCTCTTTTTATGGTAAATAGGAGCTCCTTTCATGATTTCTAGTAAAAAGACTGTGTGTAATTATTATTGTGAAAATGATTTATTGATGGCCAGATTGGCTATGTTTGGGAAGTTTATGCTTGAACTTTGTACTAAACAGCTAGGGAGCACTGGGAATAAGGGAATAATAATTTTTAAAATCCCCCTTTTTTTTTTTTTTTTTTTTATCCCTCTTTCCACTTCTTGTCGCCTCTCTCCCTCTCCCCATGTCCTTGAATATTGGGCTTTTTGATGGTTAAGCTTATATCATGGAATGTTGGGGGAATTCATTCCCCTGTTAAAAGAAAGGCCATAATAAATTACCTTGGCAGAAGGAGCCCTGATATAGTTTGTTTGCAGGAGACCCATCTCTCTGAGACTGAACATCTGAAATTAAAAGGGAAATGGGTAGGAGAAGTTGTCTCAGCATCATACTCCAGAGCTGCAAGAGGGGTTGCAGTTTTATTTAATAAACACTTAGATTATACATTAAAAAAAATAATAAATGATAAAGAAGGTAGATTTCAATTTCTTATAATAACACTAAATGGAAAAGATATGCTGCTGGACAATATCTATGGTCCCAATAACCAAGATAGTAAATTTTGGAGGAAAATAAATAAAATCATGGGGAACCAACCAGAAATTGATATTATTATAGCAGGGGATTTCAACGCCACCCCTAATGGATTGTTAGATAGGAAAAGTATGACATCTCAGAATAAAGGTACCAAAACAAGACGGGCACAGCTAAAATTTGAGACAAATATATTTTCTACACTTTGCTCTCAATTTGAGTTGGTTGATATTTGGAGATTGCTCTATCCAAATTGTTTGGAATATACTTGTATCTCCAAGACACATAACTCCCTATCTAGACTGGATATCTTTTTAATATCAGATAACTTGACACATAGAGTAAGGGAAGCTAAAATTCTAGACCTCTCATTATCAGATCATGCCCCGATACATTTAAAGACAGAAGATCACACTAAAAGTAATTACAATACCTTTTTCTTCCCTAAATTTTTATATCACTCAGTCAAATTCAAATCATATTTAGTTGATTGCTGGGAAGAGTATTATCGGAACAATGAGGAATATATAGATAATAGTAATATCTTTTGGGAAGCAGCAAAGGTCACTTTAAAAGCCGATATTAATCACTTTGTGAAAGGTTTTAAGAAAGAACAACAGAAAAAGGATAAAGACTTAGCTTATAAATTATCTATAGCATACTCAAATTATAGAAAGAAACCAAATAGAATAAATAAAGATAAGTACTTTGCTTGCAAAAAAGAGAGGGAATTATTTCTTCTAGACTCAGCACAAGTAGATATCTATAAAGGCACAACTCAATTTAGGAGATTCGGTAACAAAGTGGGCAATTATCTGTCGAGATTATTTAAAAAAACCAATAAAAAAAAACAATTAAAATCTTAAGAGATGGGGGTAGGATTGTTAATAAAGTCGAGGAAATATTGGACCTATTCCAACAATATTATAGTAATTTGTACAAATCCCAGTCCCCTGATAGATCTGAAATGGGGGAATTCTTTAAAGATTTGAACCTGCCTCATATTACGGAGGAAGAGTTGGATTTTTTGAATGGACCTATCTCAGACCAGGAGATAAGTAAAACAATTAAGTTAATGTCTAAGGGTAAGGCTCCTGGACCAGATGGTCTACCTATAGAATTTTATGATATTCTTAAGGAAAAAATTATACCTATATTAAATTCACTCTATAATAACTATTTTTGTCATAATGCTAAAATTACAGAGCAGTTTAAGACTGCAAACATAATATTAATTCAGAAAGAAGGGAAAGACCCAGAGGAGGTCACCTCTTATAGGCCAATTTCATTATTGGGAGTGGACTATAAGATCTTAATGAAGATAATAGCAGAGAGATTAAAGGATATCCTTCCAAACCTAATCCATAGGGACCAAGTGGGGTTTGTTAAGGGGAGAACCTCTGAAATGAATATTAGAAGAATTCAACATGTTATTTGTCAATATGCTGAAGAGGATGCTGGGGGGGGGGAGCCGGCGCACTGCCGGGGGCCTTTCTCCTGTCATTAGACGCGGAGAAGGCCTTCGACAGGGTTGAATGGGTCTTTCTCCAGCAGACACTGTTTAATTTTGGCCTTAGAGGTAATTTTTTAAACTTAATATCTAACGTGTACTCTGACGCCAGGGCCACTCTTTTGGTAAACGGCGATATCTCTGCTCCCTTTTCTCTATCTAGAGGAACAAGACAGGGGTGCCCTATGTCACCACTGCTTTTTGACTTGGTACTTGAACCCCTGGCTATGAAACTCAGGAGGAAAGTACTAGGCTGCAGACTGGATGAGGAGAAATTTCAGTTATCTATCTTCGCGGATGATCTTCTAATATGTGTATCAGATCCAAACTCTCAAATTAATGAAGTGATCTCTCAGTTAGAGATATACGGAAAGATCTCAGGATATAAAATAAACTTTTCCAAGTCTAGTATTTTATGGCTCAAAAAACCAAAAACAAATGTGGCTCACCCATTTGTAGAAACAGATACATTAAAGTATCTAGGTATATATTTATCCCCATCTCCTCAAAGTTGGTATAGGGATAACATAGTATATGTTTTAAATCACTGTATAGAGAAGCTTAAAAACTGGGTAGACCTGCCACTCTCCCTTTCAGGAAGAGTGGCAGCGTATAAGATGTTTATCCTCCCAAAGATACTCTACACCTTGCGTATGTTTCCCTTATTAATTAAACATCATGATCTAAATAAGTTCACGAAAGCCCTTCGATATTTTATCTGGCGAGGCAGGAGACCCAGAATTAAGATGGATAAACTATATCTACCCTTTATTAGCGGGGGCTTAGCAGTGCCCAATTTGTTACTATATAACTATGCCACCCTACTGCGGTTCACACTAGATTGGATTTTCCATTCTAATACCTATACAAATTGTTCATTAGATAGAAGACTATGTAAATCTTTGGCATTAGAATTTGTTTTGTATGCATCTAACAAAGAAAGAGGGAGGGAAATATATCAACACCCTATGTTGAGAGACATTCTGGTTGCTTGGACTGCAGCTATGAAAATTATATCAATAAAAAAGAAAGTGTATTCCAGATGGGTACCATTAGTGGGGAATTCCCAATTTATTCCGGGCCTAAATTATTCAACATTTCAGCGTTGGGGAGATTGTGGGGTATCCAACTTAGGACATCTATGTAACTGGAAGACTAAGCAAATATTTAAATTTGAGGAAATTCAAAGGCTTTATCAAATTCCGGGTAAGGATAGATTTTATTTTATACAAGCAAAACATTATTTAAGGTCATTTCTTTACCAGGACGCTGATTCATTCTTTCAGCCTCACCCTCTTTTGGACCATCCAAAAATCAGGCACAGGCCACTCTCAGTTATCTACGAAACACTTCTAAATGGCTTTAAGTCAAGGCAACTAGAAGATCTTTATAATAAATGGGAAAATAGTATACCTATCTGTAGAGAAGATAAAACCATACAAATTAGTTTTGGGACAATATATAAATTGGAGAACTCAATGGCAGGAAGGGAATCGCATTTCAGACTTATGCACCAAGATTATTTAACTCCGAATAGAGTTTGTAAATGGAATAAAGGGGTGGAGAATAAGTGTATTAAATGCTCAAAATCTAACCCAGATTTACTCCACTTGATATATGAGTGCCCTAAACAACTTCAATTATGGTCGAAAGTGAGTTTTTGGCTTTCTAGCATACTAAAACTAGATATTAAACTATCAGCAGTAAACATTTTCTTCCTTACACATTCTCCTTTATGGAAGGGAAACAACAGATTTGTACATAAAGTGATAATAAAAGCAAGATCATTGATCTTTTCCTGCTGGATCGATAGGTACTCTCCAAATGTTAGCCAACTTAAGAGAGCAATGTTGAAAGAAGGCATTCTTGAAGCATATGACTATAAAAAGTTTTGCCCTTTTAAGGCAGATACATTTTTTAATGTTTGGGGTCCATTTATTAAATCTATGGGAAATGACTATATGAATCATATTAATGGAATTATTAGTATCCCCCAACCATCTGGAGGGGGGGGGAGAGCGGGCATTGAGAGGAGATGTGAGGAATTGAGAGGAGTTCTATTAATATGGGGGGGGGGAGAGGGGGGGAAGAGAACCTCTCCCCTCCCTTCCCCCCCCCTTCCCTTTTTTTTCCTTTTTTTTTTTTTTTTTTTCTCCCCAAAGCGCCTCCCTAGACATAGTGATAAATAACCTATTCAAGAATTATCTCCTTGGTCAATGCTAGGACTAAGGAAAAATGTATCTTTTCTTTTCGGGAAAGAAATGAATGTGCAATTTAAATACTTCTTTATTGTAAAAGGTCTTCCCTTTCTTGTTCTTCCTTTTATATACGAGATGTAAAGCAATTGTGTACCTGAACTTTGTATTTTTGATATAAGAAAATAAAAAAATAAAAAAATTAAAAAAAAAAAAAAAAAAAAAAAAAAAGAAACAGCTGTCTGAAGAACTTTTCAACCAAAAACTGCCTCTGAAGAAGCAAATACATCAAAACGGTAGAATTTAGTAAATGTATGCAAAGAAGACCAAGTTGCTGCTTTGCAAATCTGATCAACTGAAGCTTCATTCCTAAAAGCCCACTAAGTGGAAACTGATCTAGTAGAATGAGCTGTAATTCTCTGAGGCGGGGCTTGACCCGACTCCAAATAAGCTTGATGAATCAAAAGCTTTAGCCACGATGCCAAGGAAATGACAGAAGCCTTCTGACCTTTCCTAGGACCAGAAAAGATAACAAATAGACTAGAAGTCTTCCTGAAATCTTTAGTAGTTTCAACATAATATTTCAGAGCTCTCACCACATCCAAAGAATGTAAAGATCTCTCTAAAAAATTCTTAGGATTAGGACACAAGGAAGGGACAACAATTTCTCTATTAATGTTGTTAGAATTCAAATTAAGACTCCAAGTAAGAGAGATTGATTTAATGACAGGCTTGATACAAACCAAAGCCTGAACAAAACAGTGAATATCAGGAAGCTTAGCAATCTTTCTGTGAAATAAAACAGAAAGAGCAGAGATTTGTCCCTTCAAGGAACTTGCAGACAAACCCTTATCCAAACCATCCTAAAGAAACTGTAAAATTCTAGGGATTCTAAAAGAATGCCAAGAGAATTTATGAGAGGAACACCTTGAAATGTAAGTCTTCCAAACTCGATAAAAAATCTTTCTAGAAACAGATTTATGAGCCTGCAACATAGTATTAATCACAGAACCAGAGAAGCATATATGACTAAGCACTAAGCGTTCAATTTCCATACCTTCAAAGTTAATGATTTGAGATCTTGATGGAAAAACGGACCTTGAAACAGAAGGTCCGGCCTTAATGGAAGTGGCCAAGGTTGACAACTGGACATCCAAACAAGATCCATATTCCAAAACCTGTGAGGCCATGCTGGAGCCACCAGCAACACAAATAATTGTTCCATGATGATCTTTGAGATCACTCTTGGCAGAAGAACTAAAGGCGGGAAAATATAAGCAGGTTGATGATAACACCAAGGATGTGTCAACGCATTCACTGCTTCCGCCTGAGAATCCCTGGACCAGGACAGGTACCTGGGAAGTTTCTTGTTTAGATGAGAAGCCATCAGATCTATTTCTGAAAGACCCCACATCTGAACAAACTGAGAAAACACATCTGGATGGAGAGACCACTCTCCCGGATGTAAAGTCTGACGGCTAAGATAATTGTCTATACCTCAGAAATTAGACAGGAGCTGGATTCTGCCCAAGCAAGTATCCGGGATACTTCTTTCATAGCATGGGAATGTGAGTCCCACCCTGATGATTGACATATGCCACAGTTGTGATATTGTCTGTCTGAAAACAAATTAACGGTTCTCTCTTCAACAAAGGCCAAATCTGAAGAGCCCTGAAAATCGCATGGAGTTCCAAAATATTGATTGGTAATCTCGCCTCTTGAGATTTCCAAACCCCTTGTGCTGTCAGAGATCCCCAAACAGCTCCCCAACCTGAAAGACTTGCATCTGTTGTGATCACAGTCCAGGTTGGATGAACAAAAGAGGCCCCTAGAACTATACGATGGTGATCTAACCACCAAGTCAGAGATAGTCGAACATTGGGATTTAAGGATATTAATTGTGATATCCTTGTATAATCCTTGCACCATTGGTTCAGCATACAAAGCTGGAGAGGTCTCATATGAAAACGAGCAAAGGGGATCACGCCCGATGCTGCAGTCATGAGACCTAAAACTTCCATGCACATAGCTATTGAAGGGAATGACTGAGACTGAAGGTTCCGACAGGCTGAAACCAATTTTAAACGTCTCTTGTTAGAGACAGAGTCATGGACACTGAATCTATCTGGAAACCTAAAAAAGTGACCCTTGTCTGAGGAATCAAATAACTTTTTGGTAAATTGATCCAACCATGTTTTTGAAGAAACAACACTATTTGATTTGTGTGAGATTCAGCAGAATGTAAAGACTGAGCTAGTACCAAGATATCGTGCAAATAAGGAAACACCGCAATACCCCTCTCTCTGATTACAGAAAGTAGTGCACCGAGAACCTTTGAAAAGATTCTTGGTGCTGTCGCTAGGCCAAAAGGAAGGGCAACAAATTGGTAATGCTTGTCTAGAAAAGAGAATCTCAGAAAATGATATTTATCTGGATGAATCGGAATATGAAGATATGCATCCTGTAAGTGTATTATGGACATATTATGCCCTTGCTGAACAAAAGGCAGAATAGTCCTTATAGTCACCATTTTGAAAGTTGGCACTTTTACATAACGATTCAAAATTTTTAGATCCAGAACTGGTTTGAATGAATTTTCTTACTTTGGGACAATGAATAGATTTGAATAAAACCCCAGACCCTGTTCCTGAAACGGAACTGGCATGATTACCCCTGAAAACTCCAGGTCTAAAACACACTTCAGGAAAGCCTGAGCCTTTATAGGATTTGCTGGGATGCGTGAGACAAAATATCTTCTCAGATGAGGTCTTACTCTGAATCCTATTCGGTACCCCTGAGAGACAATACTCAGAATCCATTGATTTTGGACAGAATTTGTCCAAACATCCTTGAAAAATCTTAATCTGCCCCTACCAGCTGAGCTGGAATGAGGACCGAACCTTCATGCAGACTTGGGGGCTGGCTTTGGTCTCTTAAATGGCTTGGATTTATTCCAATTTGAGGAAGACTTCCAATTGTAAACAGATTCCTTGGGGAAAGGATTAGGTTTCTGTTCCTTATTCTGTCGAAAGGAACGAAAACGGTTAGAAGATTTAGATTTACCCTTAGGTCTTTAATCCTGAAGCAAAAAATCTCCCTTCCCCACAGTGACAGTTGAAATAATCTAATCCAACTGAGAACCAAATTTATTACCTTGGAAAGAAAGAGATAGTAATATAGACATAGAAGTCATGTCAGCATTCCAAGATTTAAGCCACAAAGCTCTTCTAGCTAAAATAGATAAAGACATAGATTTAACATCAATTTTGATGATATCAAAAATGGCATCACAAATAAAATGATTAGCATGTTGAAGCAAGCAAAAATGCTAGATAAATCAGAATCAAATTCTTGTTGTGCTAAATTTTCCAACCAAAAAGTTGATGCAGCTGCAACATCAGCAAATGAAATTGCAAGCCTGAGAAGATGACCTGAATATAAATAGGCTTTCCTTAGATAAGATTCAAGTTTCCTATCTAAAGGATCTATAAAAGAAGTAATATCTTCCATAGGAATAGTAGTACATTTAGCAAGAGTAGAGATAGCCCCATCAACTTTGGGGATCTTTTCCCAAAACTCTAAAGTAACTGCTGACAAAGGATACAATTTTTTAAACCTTGAAGAAGGAATCAAAGAAGTACCAGGCCTATTCCATTCCTTAGAAATCATATCAGAAATAATATCAGGAACTGGAAAAACCTCTGGAATAACTAAAGGAGGTTTATAAACAGAATTTAAATGTTTGCTAGTTTTAATATGAAGAGGACTAGTTTCCTCCATATCCAATGTAATCAACACTTCTTTTAACAAAGAACAAATATACTCTATTTTAAATAAATAAGTAGATTTGTCAGTGTCAATATCTGAGGCAGGATCTTCTGAACCAGATAGATCCTCATCAGAGAAGGATAATTCAGTATGTTGTCGGTCATTTGAAATTTCATCAACTTTATGAGAAGTTTTAAAAGACCTTTTACATTTATTAGGCAGGATGGCAGACAATGCCTTCTGAATAGAATCAGCAATAAATTATTTTAAATTTACAGGTATATATTGTACATAAGATGTTGAAGGAACAGCAACAGGCAATGTACAATTACTGATGGACACATTATCTGCATGTAAACGTTTATCATGACAACTATTACAAACCACAGCTGGAGAAATAACCCCCACAAGTTACAACAAATGCACTTAGCTTTGGTAGAACTGTTATCAGGCAGCAGGGTTCCAACAGTGATTTTTGAGACGGGATCAGATTGAGACATCTTGCAAATGTAAGAGAAAAAAATAATATATAAAGCAAAATTATCAATTTCCTTATATGGCAGTTTCAGGAATGGGACAAAAAATGCAAACAGCATAGCCCTCTGATAGAGAAAAAGGCAAGAGGCATATAGGAATGGGGCTTTAAATGATGAAAATATTTGGCGCCAAGAATGAGAAATATTTTTTTTGGCGCTAACAACATCCGGAAATGACACATTCACGTCATTGAAGACGCCACCTTGTGAAAGGACTCGGCATCAACTAAGACACCGGAAGTGGCGAATTTGCGTCATCGAACGTAACTTTGCGCCAAAAAATCTCGCGCCAAGAATGACGCAATAAACTTTAGAATTTTGCGCCCTCATGAGCCTAATTCTGCCCACAAATTTGAAAATTACAGTCAATTGAAAAAAGACTATACCCCAGGTAAGAAATTAATTTTCATAAAAATGCATTTCCCAGATATGAAACTGACAGTCTACAAAAGGAAATATACTGAACACCTGAATCATTGCAAATATAAGTACAATACATATATTTAGAACCTTATATAAATACATAAAGTGTGAAACCATAGCTGAGAGTGTCTTAAGTAATGAAAACATACTTTCCAAAAGACACCAATTCACATATAGCAGATTGCCAAACCAGTACTGAAACGGTTATCAGTAGAGGTAATGGAATATGAGAGTATATCGTCGATCTGAAAAGGGAGGTAGGAGATGAATCTCTACGACCGATAACAGAGAACCTAGGAAATATATCTTCCGTGAGAAAAACCATTAAATTCAATAGGTGATACTCCCTTCACATCCCTCTGACATTCACTGTATTCTGAGAGGAATTGGGCTTCAAAATGCTGAGAAGCGCATATCAACGTAGAAATCTTAGCACAAACTTACTTCACCACCTCCATAGGAGGCAAAGTTTGTAAAACTGAATTGTGGGTGTGGTGAGGGGTGTACTTATAGGCATTTTGAGGTTTGGGAAACTTTGCCCCTCCTGGTAGGAATGTATATCCCATACGTCACTAGCTCATGGACTCTTGCCAATTACATGAAAGAAAATGTGTCCCAAAAGTAAATAAAAAGTGATAAATAATTAGATCCAGATAAAATCTGTATACTTCATCTGTGAAGATAATACCTGTTTGATCTAAAATAAAACATAGAGGGGTATATTTATAAAGCAGCGGATGCTGCCTATTCCGTGCGAACCTTCTGGCTCGCCAGAAATGTAAGTTAAGAAGCAGCGGTATTGACCACTGCTCCTTAACTCGTCCATTACCTCTGAGGTGGCAGACAGAAATCATCCCCATCAGATACGATTGGAATGATTGACACCCCTGCTAGCGACCGATTGGCCACAAATGTGCACGGAGCAGCATTGCACAAGCATTTCACCAGAAATGCTTGTGCAAGGTTAAATGCCAACAGCATACGCTGTCTGCATTTAGCGATGTTATGCGGACATAATCCGCTACAGCGGATCATAGCCATCCAACATTTGTTAAATCTACCCCATAGTGTAGAGTGTTGGTGTAATCAGTGCTACATGCACATTAAAATAATGCTTACCAAATTGTAGGTGAGATTGGCACTAAGAATCAAATAGCCAACGTGTTTCGGCCCTTGTTTATTGGCCTTTTTTCAAGACTTATGTCACGTGTGTCTCACTGCATGAGAACGAGGCTCCCATTGGAGCCTATGGAAGCGCTCTCTCGTGAGCGCAAAGCTTCCCTGGGATGCGAACATGAGGTCATGTTCGTATTGCGGCTAACTTGTAATACCAGCTCACATTTGCGTGCGCTGGTATTACTAAAAGGAGTTCAAATATGGCTTTTGCAAAAGAGATATTTTGTGCTCCACTTATTTTCTAGCTCTTTATGCCTTACAATTTAAGTTGTATTTGTTTTG
Organism: Bombina bombina; assembly: GCF_027579735.1. NCBI lineage: Eukaryota > Metazoa > Chordata > Amphibia > Anura > Bombinatoridae > Bombina > Bombina bombina. The sequence continues at coordinate 865,819,494 of NC_069501.1, read as the reverse complement.
TTTGTTTTTTCTTTTTTTCTTCTTTAGCTATGTTAATTACTATAGAAGGATTTCAATGTTGCAATGATTTGTACACAGGTAATTGTGAACATATCTCTAGTCCACATCTATTTAATTGCAGCACATGAGATAGTTATGTTTATCTGTATGGCTAATGATTACTACATAATTACTGTATTAACAAAGGACCAAACAGAAACAATTCTCCTCTTGAGTATAGACACTCAATATTATCACAAATAGATTTTAAATATAGATAGTACCAGCTTCAGGTGACACATCAAACTCATCCTATTGTAACACACACACGTGTATATACTGTATATATATATAGAGATATATATGTAGATCATATTTACATTTATATACATATATATATATATATATTTATATATCTATATATATCTATATATATATATATATATATATATATATATATATATATATATATATATATATTTATATATATATATATGTGTGTGTTTGCATACACACACACATATATATTAATATATGCACATACACACAAGCACACACACACACACACACACATATAAATAAAAATCCATTAAAATTATGGTGGAGATAAAAGTCTGAGATTAAAATCCTCCATGTCACAAAAGTAAATCAATAAAAATTGTTGCATAGGAAATTAGCACATCTAGGCAAGAATTCCTGCTTCTTTTTATTTACCCAGGAAAACTCTATATACCCTGTTACCAATGCACAATTTGCTGCACTCTCCCTATTAGGGAATCACTGTGTGTTAAAGGGACAGTCAACAACAGAATATTTGTTGTTTAAAAAGATAGATTTACCCTTTATTACCCATTCACCAGTTTTGCTTAACCAACACTGTTATAATAATATACCTTTTACCTCTGTGATTAACTTGTATCTAAGCCTCTATCTTCTGACAGCCTCCTGATCACATGACATTTTATTTATCTATTGGCTTTTAGTTTAGCCAATTAGTGCAGTGTCTGTCACAAGCCACGGCATGATCACAATGTTATCTATATGGCTTACATGAACTAGCTCTCCCCTGTCGTGAAAAGAAAATATAAAAGTTTGTGATAAGAGGTGGACTTCAAGGGCTTAGAAATTATCATATGAGCCTTCCTAGGTTTATCTTTCAAATAAGAATACCAAGGGAACAAAGCAAAATTGGTGATAAAAGTAAATTAGAATTTTTTTAAAAAATTACATGCCCTATCTGAATCTTGAAAGTTTTATTTCGTCTTGACTGTCCCTTTAACACAGTATGAAGCAAAAAATCTGAGATGTTGGATATCTAATTTGCATATCTTACCCAGAATCCTCTTGTGCATTGGTAAAAGTGTATATGGAGTTTTCCTGGGTAAAAGCAAGCAGGGATTCTTGCCTAGATGTGCTAATTTCCCAAGCATTTTTTTTTATTGACATATACAGGGAGTGCAGAATTATTAGGCAAGTTGTATTTTTGAGGATTAATTTTATTATTGAACAACAACCATGTTCTCAATGAACCCAAAAAACTCATTAATATCAAAGCTGAATAGTTTTGGAAGTAGTTTTTAGTTTGTTTTTAGTTATAGCTATTTTAGGGGGATATCTGTGTGTGCAGGTGACTATTACTGTGCATAATTATTAGGCAACTTAACAAAAAACAAATATATACCCATTTCAATTATTTATTTTTACCAGTGAAACCAATATAACATCTCAACATTCACAAATATACATTTCTGACATTGAAAAACAAAACAAAAACAAATCAGTGACCAATATAGCCACCTTTCTTTGCAAGGACACTCAAAAGCCTGCCATCCATGGATTCTGTCAGTGTTTTGATCTGTTCACCATCAACATTGCGTGCAGCAGCAACCACAGCCTCCCAGACACTGTTCAGAGAGGTGTTCTGTTTTCCCTCCTTGTAAATCTCACATTTGATGATGGACCACAGGTTCTCAATGGGGTTCAGATCAGGTGAACAAGGAGGCCATGTCATTAGATTTTCTTCTTTTATACCCTTTCTTGCCAGCCACGCTGTGGAGTACTTGGACGCGTGTGATGGAGCATTGTCCTGCATGAACATCATGTTTTTCTTGAAGGATGCAGACTTCTTCCTGTACCACTGATTGAAGAAGGTGTCTTCCAGAAACTGGCAGTAGGACTGGGAGTTGAGCTTGACTCCATCCTCAACCCGAAAAGGCCCCACAAGCTCATCTTTGATGATACCAGCCCAAACCAGTACTCCACCTCCACCTTGCTGGCGTCTGAGTCGGACTGGAGCTCTCTGCCCTTTACCAATCCAGCCACGGGCCCATCCATCTGGCCCATCAAGACTCACTCTCATTTCATCAGTCCATAAAACCTTAGAAAAATCAGTCTTGAGATATTTCTTGGCCCAGTCTTGACGTTTCAGCTTGTGTGTCTTGTTCAGTGGTGGTCATCTTTCAGCCTTTCTTACCTTGGCCATGTCTCTGAGTATTGCACACCTTGTGCTTTTGGGCACTCCAGTGATGTTGCAGCTCTGAAATATGGCCAAACTGGTGGCAAGTGGCATCTTGGCAGCTGCACGCTTGACTTTTCTCAGTTCATGGGCAGTTATTTTGCGCCTTGGTTTTTCCACACGCTTCTTGCGACCCTGTTGACTATTTTGAATGAAACGCTTGATTGTTCGATGATCACGCTTCAGAAGCTTTGCAATTTTAAGAGTGCTGCATCCCTCTGCAAGATATCTCACTATTTTTGACTTTTCTGAGCCTGTCAAGTCCTTCTTTTGACCCATTTTGCCAAAGGAAAGGAAGTTGCCTAATAATTATGCACACCTGATATAGGGTGTTGATGTCATTAGACCACACCCCTTCTCATTACAGAGATGCACATCACCTAATATGCTTAATTGGTAGTAGGCTTTCGAGCCTATACAGCTTGGAGTAAGACAACATGCATAAAGAGGATGATGTGGTCAAAATACTCATTTGCCTAATAATTCTGCACTCCCTGTATATGTATATGTGCACACACACATACACACACACACATATATATATATATATATATATATATATATATATATATATATATATATATATATATATATATATATATATATACATATATACAAAACATGGGGTGGGGTCAGCACTCTCAGGCCGGACCGGGTACACATCCTATAACCCTGCAACATGCACAGCCCTGGGTGCAAACCAGCACTCTCAGGAAGCTGCACTGTCACCAGAGTCACAGGCAGTTAACCCCAGTCAGGCCTGGGTGCAAGGCCCAAACAAGGAAAATTACAAAAAATAATATTTTTTAATATAAACACACAGAAAAAGACCAGCACTCGCTCACAAGCTCTCAACTAAGATAAAAAGCAGCAATGGAAGAATTAGTTATATACACATACACACACATATATATATACAGTACACATATATATATATATATACACACACACACAAATACACAAGCACACACACACACACACACACATATATATATATATATATATATTAATATACATATATATACACATATATATATATATACTGTATATATATATATATATATATACTGTATATATATATATATATATATATATATATATATATATATATATATATATATATATATATATATATATATATATATATATATGTACACACACAAGTACACACACACATGTGGGTGGGTGTTTATCTACATATTATTACCAAGTATGTAAAAGAATGGTGCTTTTAATCAAAAGAATAACTGCTTATTAAACAAATGTAGCCTGTATAATAGCATATCTATTTAGGGTTGCTGACATTTTTAATAAAACAAATATTTTTTTATTCCAAAGTTTAGTCCTTTAACAGGAAATTACCCAGGGGTGTCCTCTATTTAAAGTTCTAACAAAATACAATAGAAACAATTATTCTATCTCTTTGTGAGCTTGCTCTAGTCTTCGTGAACAGAAATTTATTTAACTTATAAACCAACACTTCATTTTTGCAAAGACCTGGTGCGATTTGGAGATACATTTTAATTATTTCTTCTACCAATGTGTTATCTCTTCCTCATCAGAACCTTTTATAGTGTTAAAATTAACAATTGTGCAGATGATGGCTGGATGAATACACAAGGGAGTCGGCAAAGGGCCTCAGATAACACAACATGTATAAATCATTCAAGAGAACAATTCATGAAAGAAAAGTTATCTGTGTTTTGGATGACATTGGAAGAACTAAATAGGAGTCAATTTGAAGAAGGGACATTTCACTGTATTGTCCACCTGATCTTTTTTTTTTTTTTATTGTTGTTGTTGTAATATACATTTTCAAAATTAATTAACCATTAACTGCTAAATAAATGCTTTTCTGTTGTGCTGAGGAAATTTAGGCCTTTTTGGTGAAAGATTATTTCACATGAGCAGAACTCTATAAAGAAAGCTGTTGCCAGATAAGGTGGCAACTGTACTTTGAAGGAAACAATAGCGAGTGACAGACAAGCCAGTGTTTACCAACTTGAATAAAGGCTTTGGAGGTTTCCACTCGCTGATCGCTTACATCAGCACAGTGATTCAAGACTGAAGTGATGTTTCACCTTACAATATCTATAACAAAACAGAGTGTGTCCCACACCATGAAACCCAATTCTATGTTTGTTACTTTAATGTTTTTGTTTTTTTAAATGTAAAACAAGAGATATAAAAGTAGTATTTAGAATGTACATGTATCAGTATGTGTGCGCATGCACGTGTGAGTATTATAGTTAAAATTGTATAGATGTTTCCATTACAAGTCTGATAACTCAAATTATTTTAACTCTTAACTTAATAAACAAATTTGGCTGAAATTAAACTCCTAAATTACTACAGTCCCCTGATCTAAAAGTAATGTTGTAAAATACCTAAAACTGTAGTTTTACTTTAAGTTTTTTTAGGGATTAAAGCCCAAAGTAAAAATAGTACCATTTGATTTACTCCAGTTCACCAGCAAGTGTGACCCTTCAGGCTGATAGGTACAAGGTAACTAAGACGTTTTAATAGTAGTATTCTGATTTTCCATCAGTAAGTTGTTTTTTTGTTGTTTTTTAAAAAAATTATAAACTGGTGAGCTGGGAGTTTCCTGCTTGTCTGGATCATAGCATTTGTTAACCCTATCCATGGGTATCCAGAGGAGGGGTTTAAGGGGTAGCAAGTGCCTCCACCCTGAAATGTTGCCCCCCCTGCTAAATCACTCTTTTAATGCTAATACACCATTTTAGGACATTTTATATTTTAGTCCCCTTCCCCAGAAAACCATGACACATCACCAATACACTTACACAATGTTTAATGTCGTAAGACCGCTGCTCCTTAACTGGTCCGCTGCCTCTAAGACTACAGACATCAATCTGCCCAATCCTATACAATCAGGCTGATTGACACCTCCTGCTAGCTCCCGATTGGCCGCAAATCTGCAGGGGGCGGCATTGCACAAGCAGGTCACCAGAACTGCTTGTCCAATGTTACATGCCGACAGCGATGCATAGGTAAATTGGCCCCTATGTCTGTATATTTATAAATATGTGTTTACCTGTTTATATGTCTATATATGTCTGTAAATACACATATACACATATAAATACATAAATACAAATGTTCCCACATACACACATATATATACTGTATATATATATATATATATATATATATATATATATATATATATATACAGGGAGTGCAGAATTATTAGGCAAATGAGTATTTTGACCACATCATCCTCTTTATGCATGTTGTCTTACTCCAAGCTGTATAGGCTCGAAAGCCTACTACCAATTAAGCATATTAGGTGATGTGCATCTCTGTAATGAGAAGGGGTGTGGTCTAATGACATCAACACCCTATATCAGGTGTGCATAATTATTAGGCAACTTCCTTTCCTTTGGCAAAATGGGTCAAAAGAAGGACTTGACAGGCTCAGAAAAGTCAAAAATAGTGAGATATCTTGCAGAGGGATGCAGCACTCTTAAAATTGCAAAGCTTCTGAAGCGTGATCATCGAACAATCAAGCGTTTCATTCAAAATAGTCAACAGGGTCGCAAGAAGCGTGTGGAAAAACCAAGGCGCAAAATAACTGCCCATGAACTGAGAAAAGTCAAGCGTGCAGCTGCCAAGATGCCACTTGCCACCAGTTTGGCCATATTTCAGAGCTGCAACATCACTGGAGTGCCCAAAAGCACAAGGTGTGCAATACTCAGAGACATGGCCAAGGTAAGAAAGGCTGAAAGACGACCACCACTGAACAAGACACACAAGCTGAAACGTCAAGACTGGGCCAAGAAATATCTCAAGATTTTTCTAAGGTTTTATGGACTGATGAAATGAGAGTGCGTCTTGATGGGCCAGATGGATGGGCCCGTGGCTGGATTGGTAAAGGGCAGAGAGCTTCAGTCCGACTCAGACGCCAGCAAGGTGGAGGTGGAGTACTGGTTTGGGCTGGTATCATCAAAGATGAGCTTGTGGGGCCTTTTCGGGTTGAGGATGGAGTCAAGCTCAACTCCCAGTCCTACTGCCAGTTTCTGGAAGACACCTTCTTCAAGCAGTGGTACAGGAAGAAGTCTGCATCCTTCAAGAAAAACATGATTTTCATGCAGGACAATGCTCCATCACACGCGTCCAAGTACTCCACAGCGTGGCTGACAAGAAAGGGTATAAAAGAAGAAAATCTAATGACATGGCCTCCTTGTTCACCTGATCTGAACCCCATTGAGAACCTGTGGTCCATCATCAAATGTGAGATTTACAAGGAGGGAAAACAGTACACCTCTCTGAACAGTGTCTGGGAGGCTGTGGTTGCTGCTGCACGCAATGTTGATGGTGAACAGATCAAAACACTGACAGAATCCATGGATGGCAGGCTTTTGAGTGTCCTTGCAAAGAAAGGTGGCTATATTGGTCACTGATTTGTTTTTGTTTTGTTTTTCAATGTCAGAAATGTATATTTGTGAATGTTGAGATGTTATATTGGTTTCACTGGTAAAAATAAATAATTGAAATGGGTATATATTTGTTTTTTGTTAAGTTGCCTAATAATTATGCACAGTAATAGTCACCTGCACACACAGATATCCCCCTAAAATAGCTATAACTAAAAACAAACTAAAAACTACTTCCAAAACTATTCAGCTTTGATATTAATGAGTTTTTTGGGTTCATTGAGAACATGGTTGTTGTTCAATAATAAAATTAATCCTCAAAAATACAACTTGCCTAATAATTCTGCACTCCCTGTATATATATATATATACCAATTCGTATTCAATATTTAGACGAGTATATGTTTGTATCTCTATGTTAAAGCCCTTTTTTCCCTTTTTTCCCTAACACCTGAAACCTCATATTTTTGAGCTCTTATAACGTTTTAATGCATTTTTTTTCAAGAATTAAAATTTGAGGGTGTTATTATGATTGTTCAAATTTAAATCAGCCAATAGGATGAAAGCTTTTCCTTTCATCCTATTGGCTGATTTAAATTTGAAGAATCAAATCAACCAATTGGAATACAAGGGTACCCCTATAAAAAAGGGGTATATTGCATTCAATCTTCAGTGTGCGGCTGGAGACCACATGAAGAGGGAGTTTGTGTTGATCTTCTGAAGAGGACCACTGACGTCACAGCCGACCTCACCACCGCCACCGAGATGAAGATAAAAGATGGATCACGGGCGGGAGGAAGATGGACCTGCGATTGATCAAGATGGAGTGCCGCCCATCATGATTGGTCAGTATCAATTTGGGGGTTAGAATTAAGTTTTTTTTTGTTTTTTTTGGGGGGTGTTTTTTTATGATGATTTTGTTTTGTATTTATGGGCAGAAAAAGAGCTGAATGCCCCTTTAAGTTAAATACCCAATTAAATGCCCTTTTCGGGGCAATGGGTAGTTTAGTTTTTTTTTTATTTTTTATTTTGTAGGGTTGGGGAGTGGGGTTTGTAATGTCAGGGGGTAATTATTTTATTTTATGCAAAAGAGCTGTTAGCTTTGGGGCAATGCCCTACAAAAGGCTATTGGTAGTTTATTTGTAGAATATTTTGTTTTATTTTGGGGTCGTTTTTTTTTTGTTGGGGTATTAGAATATGAATATTTTTTTTATTTTTGGTAATTTAATTTGTTGGTAGCTTTTGTTATTTTTTGTAATTGTAATAGGTTGTTTTATTTTGTGTGTAAATGTTATTTTTTTTTATTTTTTGTAAAGGGTAGAGTTGTTTTTGGTAATGTTAGGTTTTTTAGTTTTTGTAATGTTTTGTATTTTTTTTAAGTAATGTTAGTTTTTTTAGGGTAAGCTTTGGTTTTAATTTAATTTTACAGGTATAGTTTTTATTTAATGGATGGGAATTTTAATTGGGGATAACTTAGGGGGTGTTAGGTTTGGGGGTTTAGTTGTTAGTTTATTACTTTGGGTTGTGGGGGATGAAACGTTTTTTCAACTTGTAATACGAACGGATCCCGAGAAGCACAAAAAGCATATTGCTAGCGGTGTTTTCACTAATGGTAAATTTAGATTTGCTGTGCGACTTAATCTGGCCCTATTTGTTATAATTCATGGTGTGGGTAAGATACATTGATGAGTTTTTGGCCTTTGGCTCTGGTACTTTGATACATTTCAGCTTTAAAATAGGAATGCAATGTGTCCATTATTGACTAGTAAATCAGATGTCAATTAAACTGAATGCCTAGATATTATTATTAAACATAAAAAATAATGGAATTATTTAGGAAACCTACTGACTAGAACTACAATCTAAACTAACTATTAGAGGGTTACCTTATATTGCGAAGGAACTGCTCAGATCTGACAATGTTCAAGAGAAATAGAAAATTGTAAGGGAAAGATTAAAGGGACAGTATACGATAAAATTGTTTTTCCCTTAAAGTATTTTTAATAATTTGTTATACCAGCTACAGGGTATAAAATGTATGATAAATTGCATTTTCAGGTTTATTTGTGTATATGAATTTGCTGGTTTTGTGCTTTTAAACCACAACCTATAAAAATTGTTTGAGCTTGCAGGTAATATCAAATTTCATTATGTTTTCAATTTGCGTACACACACTTGCTTCCTTATCTTACATGTGTCTGTAAACAAAAGCTCAATACTTAATTAACATTTTATTACTGAACTATCCAGCACCACAGGCTAAATCAGTTGTTTCAAATGCTGAAACAAGGGTAAAGAAGCTACTTGTAAACATTTTAATACACTCCAGCTGGTAAAATGGATCATTGGGAACTGCACGGGGACACCGAAAGAAAATGTTTATGTGTATGTATATATATATATATGTAAATCTACTGTATATACAGTTGCAATCAAAATTATTCAACCCCCATTGCAAATCAACGGCTAGATTACGAGTTGTGCATTAGGCTTAAAAAGCAGAGTTGGCCGGTCCCAACGCTGCTTTTTCATGCCCGCTGGTATAACGAGTCTTGAAATGACAGGCTCACCGCTCACTTTTTTGGCCAGACTCGGAAATACCGCAAATCCACTTACGTCAATTGTGTATCCTATATTTTCAATGGGACTTGCATAGCGCCGGTAGTACGAGTCTGACCAAAAGTGAGCGGTAGACCCTCTCCTGTCAAGCCTGCTACCGTATTTTAAAGTCAGTAGTTAAGAGTTTTACACTACAACGTCGTAGCATAAAACTCTTAACTAAAGTGCTAAAAAGTACACTAACACCCATAAACTTCCTATTAACCCCTAAACCGAGGCCCCCCACATCGCAAACACTAAAATAAATATTTTCACCCCTAATCTGCCGAACCGTACATCGCCGCCACTATAATAAATATATTAACCCCTAAACCGCCGCACTCCCGCATCGCAAACACTAGTTAAATATTATTAACCCCTAATCTGCCGTCCCTAACATCGCCGCCACCTACCTACATTTATTAACCCCTAATCTGCTGCCCCCTACGTCGCCGCCACTATATTAAATGTATTAACCCCTAAACCTAAGTCTAACCCTAACCCCCCTAACTTAAATATAATGACAATAAATCTAAATAAAATTACTACAATTACCTAAATAATTCCTATTTAAAACTAAATACTTACCTATAAAATAAACCCTAAGCTATCTACAATATAACTAATAGTTACATTGTAGCTAGCTTAGGGTTTATTTTTATTTTACAGTTGTATTTATTTTAACTTTGTATTTATTTTAACTAGGTAGAATAGTTATTAAATAGTTATTAACTATTTAATAACTACCTAGTTAAAATAAAGACAAATTTACCTGTAAAATAAAACCTAACCTAAGTTACAATTACACCTAACATTACACTATAATTAAATAAATTAAATACAATTAATTACAATTAAATAAAATTATCTAAAGTATGAAAACCCCCCCACTAAATTACAGAAAATAATAAAATAATTACAAGATTTTTAAACTAATTACACCTACTCTAATCCCCTAACAAAATAAAAAAGCCCCCCAAAATAAAAAAGCCCTACCCTACACTAAATTACAAATAGCCCTTAAAAGGGCCTTTTCCGGGGCATTGCCCCAAAGTAATCAGCTCTTTTACCTGTAAAAAAAAGTACAAATCCCCGTCACCACCCACACAACCAACCCTACTCTAAAACCCACCCAATCCCCCATTAAAAAAACCTAACACTAACCCCTTGAAGATCACCCTACCGTGAGACGTCTTCACCCAACCGGGCAGAAGTGGTCCTCCAGACGGGCAGAAGTTTTCATCCAACTGGGCAGAAGTGGTCCTCCAGACTGGCAGAAGTTTTCATCCAACCGGGCAGAAGTGGTCCTCCAGACGAGCAGAAGTCTTCATCCAGACGGCATCTTCTATATTCATACATCCGGCGCGGAGCGGGTCCATCTTCAAGACATCTGACGCGGAGCATCCTCTTCATCTGACGGCCGAAGACTGAATGAAGGTTCCTTTAAGTGACGTCATCCAAGATGGCGTCCCTTCAATTCCGATTGGCTGATAGAATTCTATCAGCCAATCGGAATTAAGGTAGAAAAAATCCTATTGGCTGATGCAATCAGCCAATAGGATTGAAGTTCAATCCTATTGGCTGATCCAATCAGCCAATAGGATTGAGCTGGCATTCTATTGGTTCTTCCAATCAGCCAATAGAATGCAAGCTCAATCATATTGGCTGATTGAATCAGCCAATAGGATTTTTTCTACCTTAATTCCGATTGGCTAATAGAATTCTATCAGCCAATCGGAATTGAAGGGACGCCATCTTGGATTACGTCACTTAAAGGAACCTTCATTCAGTCGTCGGCCGTCAGATGAAGAGGATGCTCTGCGTCGGATGTCTTGAAGATGGACCCGCTCCATGCCGGATGGATGAAGATAGAAGATGCCGTCTGGATGAAGACTTCTGCCTGTCTGGAGGACCACTTCTGCCCAGTTGGGTGAAGAAGTCTCACAGTAGGGTGATCTTCAAGGGGTTAGTGTTAGGTTTTTTTAAGGGGGGATGGGGTGGGTTTTAGAGTAGGGTTGGTTGCGTGGGTGATGGGTTTTAATGTTGGGGGGGGATTTGTACTTTTTTTTTTTTACAGGTAAAAGAGCTGATTACATTTTTTGCTCTTCACTCACTTTTTTTTTGCGGTTAACGCCGGGTTTGTAAAAACCCGTAATACCAGCGCTGTCTGTAAGTGAGCGGTGAACATAAACTGCTCGTTAGCATAACTCGTAATCTAGGTGCAAGTTTGTTGTCAAAAATGTATAGACTTTCAGCTGTTTGCAATGAACAAATTGAACAAAAGCAAATGAAATAACTCAACACAACAAATGCTTCCACTGAAAATGCATCTTTTAATGAATTATGCTGTCTCAAATTTATTCAAACCCCTGAATAGAATCCCTCAAAACAACAAAAAAAGTGCAAAACTTGTGTTGTCTCAAGCACACCTGATGTACCTAATCAAGGGCTTAGTTGCACCAGGTGTGCTTGAACTAGAACACATGAAATACCTAAACTGGCTAGGGGGTTTGTTGAGTGTCACGTTTGACTGCATGCTAGAAATATGGCAAAAGACAAAAGAATGGTCCAAAAAGTTAATGAAATCACTGAATCGTCCTAGAGACACTGTTAGAAGCATAGTTCGCAATTTTAAAGTTAAAGGAACAGTGGTGACACTACCTGGACGGGCACAAAAAGGAAGCTATCAACAGCTGCAACCAGATTTCTGAGAAGGCAGGTTGAGAAAAACCATTGAGTGACTGCAAAAGACCTGTAGCAAGACTTGGTGGCAGCAGGCACTGAGGTTTCAGTTTGCACAGTAATGTGCATACTAAACGCAAAAGGTTTCTGTGCCAGAACTCCAAGACGTGCACAACTATTGATCCAAAATCACAAGAAAAGTAGGCTCCAATATGCTCAAAATAATTTAAATAAGCCACAGAAGTTTTTGGATTTTGTTCTGTGGAGCAATTAAACAAAACTGGAACATTTCAGCCCGATAGATCAGCTGTATGTCTGGAGGAAGAAGAATCAAGCATACACTGAAAGTGAAGCATGGCGGTGGCTCTGGGATGTTCTAGGGCTGCTTTGCATCCTCTGACACTGGAAACCTGCAGCATGTTGAAGGCCCCTTCATTGAAGTATCAGGAAATCCTAGAAGAAAACGTCATGCCGTCTGTGAAAAAGCTGAAGCTTGGGCGTCATTGGACCTTCCAAAAGGACAATGAGCCCAAGCAAACCTCAAATTCCACCAAGGCTTGGTTGCAAAAGAATTCCTGAAAGATTCTACAGTGTCCATCACAGTCACCTGACTTGAACACCATAGAAAATCTCTGGTGGGATTTGAAGAACACGGTTGCAACATGCAAACCCAAGAATATTACTGAACTGGATGCCATTGCACATGAGGAATGGGCTAAGATTATTCAGGAACATTGCCAGATTTGGTGTCTGGCTATGCATCTCATTTGCAGCAGGTCATAACAGAAAAAGGGTGCTTGAAGTATTTGTTGTGTTGAGCTATTTCAATTGCTTTTGTTTGATTTTTTCATTGCAAACAGCTGAACGTCTGTACATTTTGACAATAAACCTGATTAGCAATATACATATACCATTCATTTTATTTAAAAGATTGTAGACATAATGTAGTCAGGCCTTGCATTGATATTCAATATTTTAACAGTTATGCATGTATATTGCCTAATTGTTTTAGTGTTGCATATGAATTAAAATGTATTTATGTAAGCTTGTTGTGTTTATTAGTGGTAATATAGATATATATGTTAATAGTCCTGAGGAAGACCCGTCTTGCACATGATGTTAGGGGTGAAACGTATGTAGGCATTGGACAATAGAAGCATGTAACATTACCCTGATGAGGAAGTTCGCTGCTCACACGCGCCTCACAAGTTTGGAATCTTTTTTTCAAAGGCTACTGTTGCTGCTCTACATGGATTTATTCATCTTTGGTGTTAGAATGGATTGCTGCACGGACTAAACTACTAAAACAGATAAGTGGTTGAAAACATACAGTCTATACTGCACTCAATTTGACACTGTTGACAACTACGCTTGTGACTCTGTTTTGTCTCTTGCAATACAGCAAAGTGGATGGTCACATTCTCCAAGACCTGTTTGTTTAGAGACTGAACTAATTGGAGTATTACGAACTATACTACACCTGAATTAACCTATGAGTTTTCTTGTTTACTCATGTATGCATTGGGGTAGCAACCACATGAGCCTTGAAATTGTATGTTACAGTTCTGCACATCTTAAGCTGCTACGCTACACTTAGATCCCTATATCGAACCTGCCCAGATATAGTGCTTTTATTTGACAGGGGTTTGTGTGTGCAGCTGAATTGTGTATACATAGTTACTGTGCCTTTTAAAGGTAATTTTATGTATAAGGCCGATTCTGGCTATGGTCAATTCTGATACCTTAGGGTGACATGCTACACTTAGATCCTGATATCGAACCTGCCCAGTATTTGCTCCTAGATTTTTTTCTGGGGGGTACTGTGTGCAGCTGGGGTGTAGTGTTAGCGGTACACTGTATAAGGTTAGGATTTTCTATATGATTCTGTATGCACATAAGGTTGTGTTTTGACACAGGGTATGATTTTGTAAGTCAATATATATTTATGTTATAGTAGTCAGTATCATTAAATTACATTTTTACATAACAGGCATGCAGTTATATAGACCTATAATATTAATTATACTGTCTTTAATTAGAAATAATAAACACAACAAGCAACATTAATTACATTTTAATTAATATGGACATATTTAAACATTATGCATTCTACATATCAATGCATCATTTTAAATATTGAATATTTATGTGTAGGGCCTTAGCTTCTACAGTTACTTTTAGGTTATGGTAGATTAGGGGTCAATGTTTAAATGATATGCGTAGTCATTTACAATGCATATTGTTTAAAGTATTGTAGTTATCTTAAAAGGGATTTAATAATTAATTTATATTATTTAAAACATATATTTTAAAATATATATTTAAGTTTGAAATAATAGCTAGCAACTATTGAATCCCTTTAAAGATATCTCCAATACTTTAAATAATCTACATTGTACATGACAATGCATATTTTGTCAAGGAGATGAGGTAAATGCCAGAGGACCGGCAAAACCTTGCCGGTTTGCCACACTCCTTGAACTCAGCGTCGGACCAGAATTGAGCCCCGATCCGCCCATACTTCAAAGGGATGTTGAGTAGGGTATAAGGGATCAAGTCAGTCTTTTAGTATGTTGTCGGCAATTTGATGAGACACCTTGGGATACCACTTGTTTGGGGGTGCTACCTTTTGGGAGAATGGGAGGCACTTCAAATCCAGTCTTCCATTCCTCCCAGAGCTATATTATGTTTAGGGAAATGCCCTACAAAATGCCCTTTTCAGAGCAATTGTTAGTAAGTTTTAGTGTTAGTATAGGGTTTTTTATTTTGGTGTGGGGAGTTTAGTTTTAGGATAGGCATAACTGTTTTATTTATTTTTGGTAGTACTTAATTTTTTTTGGTAATGTGTTTTTTTATTTTATGTAATTTTAGTGTTTGTTATTTTGTGTAACTAAGGGGGTAGGCAAAAGAAAAGTTCCAGCAGTAGCCTCAAGTAGAAAAGTAACACATTTTATTAATGGTAAATTAAAAGAATCACAGGAAACATGTCAGTAATCCCATGTCCAAAAAAAAGTATTTATTTCCCCTTAACTAAGGGGGTGTTGGGTTTGGGGTCTTGGGGGGTTAGTTGTTAGGTTGTTAAGTAGTGTAGTGCTAGTTTGCGTAAGGGGGTTGTGGCAGTTTATGGGTTAATAGGTTAAGGAGTGTTTGTGATGGGGATATTGGTGGTTTAGGGGTTAATGGGTTAGGGGTGTTTGTGGTTGGTAGCAGTTTAGGGGTTAAAATGTTAGGGAGTGGTTAGGTTAATAGGTTATAGCAGATTAGGGATTAATAGTATAATGGAGTAAGGTGGAGCTGGGGTGAGGGTACGTAAGGTTTAGGGGTTAATAGGTTAGGGAATGTTTGTGATGGGGATATTGCTGGTTTAGGAGTCAATGGGTTAGGGGGCATTTGCGGCTTGTAGCAGTTTAAGGGTTAAAAGGTTAGGGGATAGTTAGGTTAATAGGTTATAGCAGATTATGGACTAATAGTGTATTGGAGTTAGGTTGAGCTGGGGTGAGGGCGTGTAAAGGGTTAGAAGAGCAGTATATTTATATACAATGTATAAATTATATGCATTTTCCTGTATAATGCATATTAATTTAAGTATTGTATAGATTTTAAACATGTTTTTTTTCCATGCTAAAGAAAAATATTTTAAATTTATACAATACTTAATTAATATGCATTATACAGGAAATGTATATCATTTAAAGATTGTATATACAAATATTGACATAGCTCCTATAGTTATACTATAACGACATAGCTCCTTAGTTAAAATAAGGAAGGTTTTTTTTTGGCTGCATTAGTCAGGTATAGCAAAGACATGGCATAGATGTTGGCATTCTGTGGGAGTTAGCTTGGTGTTCCAGGGGAGTAACCTGCGTTTTGATTGGGATAAATTTCAAGTGGTGCAATATATCCCAGTCTCTGAAGTACAGGTTACGTATAGGGTTTCAGCCATGTTTGTCTTGCCACCTTTTCAGTAGACATGTGCGTTTCGTTTTGTTCCGAATTTAAATTCGGATGAATTTGTCAAATTCGGAGATTCGGATTGATTCGAATTTCCGAATTACAGTAGCACAGAATCTAACGAATAAATCCGAATTCGTTCGGATTTATTCGTAACATTCGGATGGCCATGGACTAATCACAATTACACTAGTATTGTACTGTATATTAGGTTATATCACTCTGCTATGGGTTACACCTAATATTACAGTACATAATACTAGTCTAATACACAGCACATCCCACCTAACACATACTGAACTTCCGAATTTACGAATCGAATCCGAACCGAATACATCCAAATTTATTTGAATCCGAATGAATCCAAACAAATCCGAAACAAATGCATTCGAATGTATCGAAATTCAAATCAATCCGAAAACAAATTCAAAAACATCCGAATTTTTTTTTTTCGCGCGCACATGTCTACTTTTCAGTGGCGAGACTTTACAGTGTGAGGCCGATAGTGTAGGTGTAGTTACAGTTAGGTTACACAACGTGTTTGGTTTCAGTGAGTGCACTGTCTGTGCTGTGCAGGAGCACTTCAAATATGCCCCCCCGCACACTGAATGTGCCAACAAGTAGTGATGTTGACAGACATTTGCAGAAGCCTCAATCCCTATTATTTCCTATGGGAGACACATTGCCACTCATTGGCACTTCGTGGGTCTGCCCCCTTTTTTAGAATATATCGACAGATCGACAGACTTGATGTTGAAATAGCATTGTCAGGTTAGGTAATGTCCAGAAGAAGACCCAAATGCTAGGGTGAACTAAAATAACACCCTAGCACTCTGAGTTTAATCCAGGACGTGACCCCACAACAACTTCTATAAGACAAGGTACTCACGATATGGAGCAGAGTTGATCTGAGTCCTCTGGATAGAGTAATGGAAAACTTGATAGCAGAAGGATAAACTTCAGACTTGGAAACTATAATCAAGCAGTTCAGGAATAACCCACAACAGAACCCGAGATGCAGAATAAGACAACTTGAAATCAGGCAGATAGAGGGTTAAACAATAATACAGTCAATAATGCAGAGATTGAAAATTTATAGTCTAGCAGTTTGAGGGTTAAGCACAGCGTGGTCAGTAATGCAGAGTTTGGCAACTTGTAATCAGGCAGTTTGAGGGTTAAGCACAACGTGGTCAGTAATGCAGAGTTTGGTAACTTGTAATCAGGCAGTTTGAGAGTTAAGCACAGCGTGGTCAGTAATGCAGAGTTTGGCAACTTGTAATCAGGCAGTTTGAGGGTTAAGCACAGCGTGGTCAGTAATGCAGAGGTTGGCAACTTGTAATCAGGCAGTTTGAGGGTTAAGCACAGCGTGGTCAGTAATGCAGAGTTTGGCAACTTGTAATCAGGCAGTTTGAGGGTTAAGCACAGCGTGGTCAGTAATGCAGAGTTTGGCAATTTGTAATCAGGCAGTTTGAGGGTTAAGCACAGCGTGGTCAGTAATGCAGAGTTTGGCAACTTGTAATCAGGCAGTTTGAGGGTTAAGCACAGCGTGGTCAGTAATGCAGAGTTTGGCAACTTGAAATCAGGCAGTTTGAGGGTAAAGTAACAGCGTGGTCGTTCAGGCAAAGGTTCAGGAATATAAAACAAATTTCAAATGTTTCAGAGTATTCACGACAGCCACAGAGGTTAGAAAACAAACGGGCACCAGAGGATTGAGTCACCGGAATAAGTAGCCAGACTGACGTCAGCCGAGTGGGACGGCTCAGAATGAGCGAGACGTTGCTAGGCAACTAGGCACACAGGGTGAACCGCCGGGATATCCGGCAGCGGAGCGTGACAAGCATAAAGAGTATGACTCTAGTTTGGTTACCCATACTCTTTATGCTATTTTAGTTAAAGGATGCTGATAGACATTTCGCTAGTTATGGCGGTTAAAGGATATTAACAGAATGGTTGACATATCCACAACTTTGGTTTTGTAAGAAAGTACCAATTTTAGTATAGTTTTTAGTATAGTATCTATTTTTCACTATTGGCTTAATTCATGATTATTATAGAATAATGGGTTACTGATTTTTACGTATTTGGTTATTGCTTTTATAGTTCCCTATAGGCTGATAAGGTGCTTTGATGGGCTTATGTTTACATAGGTGTACAATATCATTGGCCATCAATTCAAGATTGGCGTGTACTCACAATATGAGTTATGACACGGACATGATCGAACATAAATGATGATATTACTCTCCCAGCAAGATGTTTAATGTCTGATATCTAAGTGAAAAAACAAGTACTGTGGGCGCCTTAAAGGGCAGGTCAAAAAAATATATGAGTTGATTATGTCCTAATACATATGAAAAAAATCTTTTAACAAATGATAGGTAAATGATCAAGAAAAAAAAAGAAAAAAATCTTTTAACAAATGATAGGTAAATGATCAAGAAAAAACAACAGCCAATTGAAATGAATGTTAAAATATAATTTAATTAGACTTTACTAAATGTATTAAAAGAGTTGTAAGCGAAATAATTAATACAATGAGATAAATATAAAAAGGCAATACTAAATGTACATAAATAAATGCATAAAAACTTATTTATATAAAAGGAGTAATTCTCTGTAAGTGACCTATCTATGTAGAGAGAAGACCTCTAAAGACACTTCAAAATACTTAGCCTCTGCTGCAGACAGGGTTAAGGAAGCAAAAAAGCAGTACTTATGAGAGAAAACGAATCCTGGTGATTGAAGCAAAATAACAATGAGCTGCAACAATGATGCTCAATTCAATTTCAAAAGGATTGGTGTAAAACGGCAATCCTGCGCAGGTTATAGCCGTGAAGAAATAGTACCTTAATTTGTTCAGGAGCTCCAAGTGTTTTTGTAATCCAGTGTAGCGGTTATACCGCCAGCATGAAACAGCTCTGGGAACCCTCTGTGTGTGATGGGAAGAAAGCCACCAAGCTCCTCTCCCCTGCAAACTCTGGTACTTTCTTACAGATCAGATGCTGCACTGGATTACAAAAACACTTGGAGATCCTGAACAAATTAAGGTACTATTTCTTCACGGCTATAACCTGCGCAGGATTGCCGTTTTACACCAATCCTAAAACTTTGAAATTGAATTGAGCATCATTGTTGCAGCTCATTGTTATTTTGCTTAAATCACCAGGATTCATTTTCTCTCATTAGTACTGCTTTTTTGCTTCCTTAACCCTGTCTGCAGCAGGCTAAGTATTTTGAAGTGTCTTTAGAGGTCTTCTCTCTACATAGGTCACTTACAGAGAATCACTTTTTTTATATAAATAAGTTTTTATGCATTTATTTATGTACATTTAGTATTGCCTTTTTATATTTATCTCATTGTATTAATTATTTCGCTTACAACTCTTTTAATACATTTAGTAAAGTCTAATTAAATTATATTTTAACATTCATTTCAATTGGCTGTTGTTTTTTTCTTGATCATTTACCTATCATTTGTTAAAAGATTTTTTTTTCTTGATCATTTACCTATCATTTGTTAAAAGATTTTTTTCATATGTATTAGGACATAATCAACTCATATATTTTTTTGACCTGCCCTTTAAGGCGCCCACAGTACTTGTTTTTTCACTTCAATATTCCTTTTGCTAGTTTGTAGGGAACTAGTATCCATCTGTGGTGCTGGTCCTTGCTGTTGGATTTATAGCGCAAGAAGTTTAATCTTTTTTCCAATAATGTCTGATATCTACAGATACTCTCTTAAATCCATAGTATTGACTTACGAATAAGGGATCAGATGTGCAGTACACCTGTTAGTGATCATCATGCCAAATTGATATAAAGGTAGGATCTGGGCAGTTATACTGTCAAATTTGTACTACTTTATTACATTTTGGTTTTCTATGGGGCCGCAATGCTTTGTGGTGCAGGTATTTGTTTTCAATCTTTATGAAAAGTTAGGCATGACATTGACAGGGCATCTGAATTGATACATTTTTTTGCCACTAATCTGGAATATTATGGTGGCTTTCGTGTAGCGTTAAGTTTTACCTGGGCTATACTTCAAGACAATCACATAGTTATGGTGATTTCCTTTACCTATATAAAAACACACATATTTTTACATAATCTTTACACAGATAAACCAGTACGGCATTAATTAAACACATTCACTTATTATGTTTATTATATTTATATATGTTTCCATAGTATGCTATTTAAGCTCACAAATTTGTTCATTTTGTTTGGTCTGATGAAGGGGATGGTTTGATCCTCAAAACATCACGGTTCACAATAAAAAATAACACTTTGAAAGTCTGGCGAGGGCGTAGCTGCTGCTTGTTATATTATAAGATATATAATGATATATAATATGTTGAAAAGTAGAATATTCTCTGATTACACGTCTTTTGATTTAAACTTTACTACTGATGGTATATGGGGATTAATACTTACAATATGGATCAATTTAGATAAAAGCAGAATTATACAAGTAGCATTACATAACTGGCAAAACAACCAAACCAGGGATAGATTATGGGTGTTATTATTATAACATATTGCACACAAAAGTTATAAGGGCTCAAAGATATGAGATCTTGGGTGTAAGAAAAAAAAGGCGGCAAAGGGCATTACAATAGAGGTACATACATATACATGTCTAAAGATATGTATATCAAACTAATCTAATTAGAATCTACAAGGAAGTAAGTAAAAATATAGATAAAGGGGAATCAGTTGATGTGATATACTTAGATTTTGCAAAGGCGTTTGATACAGAGCCACATGAGAGATTAATGTTCAAAATGAAGGGACTGGGAATAGCTGAAAATGTTAGCTCATGGATAAATAATTGGATAAAAGACAGAGAGCAGCGAGTAGTAATAAATGGATCATACTCAGATTAGACAAAGGTAATCAGTGGAGTCTCCCAGGGATCAGTACTGGGCCCTGTTCTTATTAATGTTTTTGTTAAAGGGATACTAAACCCAATTTTTTTATTTAATGATTCAGATAGAGCATGCAATTTTAAGCAAGTTTCTAATTTACTCCTATTATCAGATTTTCTTTGTTCTCTCGCTATCTTTATTTAAAAAGCAGGAATGTAAAGCATAGGAGCCGGCCCATTTTTGGTTCAGACCTGGGTTATGCTTGCTTATTGGTGGCAAAATATCAGCCACCAATAAGCAAGCACTATCCATGGTGCTGAACCTAAAATGGGCCACCTCGTAAGCTATAAATTCCTGCTTTTTAAATAAAGATAGCAAGAGAACAAAGAAAAATTGATAATAGGAGTAAATTAGAATGTTGATTAAAATTGCAATCTCTTTCTGAATCATGAAAGAAAAAAATTTGGGTTTAGTGTCCCTTTAATGACTTGGAGCAAGGATTAAATAGCAACACCTCTATTTTTGCAGATGATACAAAGTTTTGTAAGGTTATTAGGTCAGGGCAGGATGAACTAGTGTTACAAGGGGATCTGCAAAAATTAGAAGTATGGGCAGGTAAATTGAAAATTAGATTTAATATGGAAAATGCAAGTTTCTATATTTTGGAAGTAAAAATAAGCAGGCAATGTTTTATTTAAATGGGACTAGACTTAGCCAAACAGAGGAGGAAAGGGATTTGGGAATAGTAATAGATAACAAACTAAAGATGGCTGCACAATGAAGGGCAGTGGCTAATAAGATACTAGCATGTATTTAAAGAGGCATTGATTCAAGGGAGGAAAGCATAATTCTGTCACTATATAAATCCCTGGTAAGACCTCACCTTGAGTATGGAGTGTAGTTCTGGGAACCCATCTCAAAAATAGACATTGCAGGCCTTGAAAAAGTTCAGGGAAGGCCACAAAACTAATAAGGGCAATGGAAAATTTAAGCTATGATGAGAGGTTAGCCAAACTGAGTCTGTTTTCTCTAGAAAAAAAGGCGCTCGAGAGGTGACATGATTACTTTATATAAATGTATTCAAGGCCCATATACAGAGATGGCAGAAGCTCTGTTTATTCCAAGAAAATTGTTTGTGACAATTGTCACAATTTATTTACATTTTTTCACTGTAAGAGCAATAAAATTGTGGAACTCATTACCAAAGGAGATAGTGAATGCCAATACCTTAGATACATTTAAAAATGGTTTAGATACATTTCTGGCTAGAAAACAGAATTTAAGGAATATGATTGTTGGTGTTAAATGGCTCACCTTTTAATGGGATTAATTTAAGCTCAACTGGAGCTTTTTTGTAAGTATAGTATATATATATATATATACTGTATATATATATATATATGTATATATATATATATATATATATATATATATATATATATATATATATATATATATATATATATATATATATATAAAGTATATTTATATAGGCTGACATCGATGGACTTCGGTCTTTTTTTGCAACCTCATCTACTATGTTATTATGTCACTAGGTAAAGATGTATATGTGTGTGTGTGTATATATATATATATATATATATATATATACATATGTGTGTGTATTTATGTGTGCCAGGCCCACTTGCCAACTAGTTACACCAATCACAGTTGTTGTAACAGTATTGTTAATATTTAAAATTAAAAATTGTTTGATTGTGAATCATCAGTTTGCTCGTGCCATTGAATTGCACTTTCCTCCTGCCTGCCAGCCTGGCTGTGTGCCCGGCCCACTTGCCAACTAGTTACACCAATCATAGTTGTTGTAACAGTATTGTTAATCTTTAAAATTAAAAATTGTTCGATTGTGAATCATCATTTTGCTCGTGCCATTGAATTGCACTTTCCTCCTGCCTGCCAGCCTGTGTGCCAGGCACAACTAGCCAATTAGTGCCACCAATCATATTTCTTGTAACAGTATTGAAAAAAATTGTAAATCATCACTTTTTTGACTGTGAATCTGCAGTCTACTAGTGCCCTTGAATTGCATTTTCCTCCTGCCTGCCAGCCTGTGTGCCAGGCCGACTTGCCAACTAGTTACACCAATCATATTTGTTGTCACAGTATTGTTAATATTTAAAATTAAAAATTGTTAGATTGTGATTGTGAATCATCAGTTTGCTTGTGCCATTGAATTGCACTTTCCTCCTGCCTGCCAGCCTGTGTGCCAGGCCGATTTGCCAACTAGTTACACCAATCATATTTGTTGTCACAGTATTGTTAATATTTAAAATTAAAAATTGTTAGATTGTGATTGTGAATCATCAGTTTGCTCGTGCCATTGAATTGCACTTTACTCCTGCCTGCCAACCTGTGTGCCAGGCCCAACTAGCCAATTGGTGCCACCAATCATATTTCTATTAACAGTATTGAAAAAATTGTAAATCATCACTTTTTCTACTGTGAATCTGCAGTCTACTATTGCCCTTGAATTGCATTTTCCTCCTGCCTGACAGTCTGTGTGCCAGGCCAACTTGCCAACTAGTTACACCAATCATATTTGTTGTCACAGTATTGTTAATATTTAAAATTAAAAATTGTTAGATTGTGATTGTGAATCATCAGTTTGCTCGTGCCATTGAATTGCACTTTACTCCTGCCTGCCAACCTGTGTGCCAGGCCCAACTAGCCAATTGGTGCCACCAATCATATTTCTATTAACAGTATTGAAAAAATTGTAAATCATCACTTTTTCTACTGTGAATCTGCAGTCTACTAGTGCCCTTGAATTGCATTTTCCTCCTGCCTGAAAGTCTGTGTGCCAGGCCAACTTGCCAACTAGTTACACCAATCATATTTGTTCTAACAGTATTGTTAATATTTAAAATTGAAAATTGTTAGATTGTGATTGTGAATCATCAGTTTGCTTGTGCCATTGAATTGCACTTTCCTCCTGCCTGCCAGCCTGTGTGCCAGGCCGACTTGCCAACTAGTTGCACCAATCATATTTGTTCTAACCGTATTGTTAATATTTAAAATTAAAAATTGTTAGATTGTGATTGTGAATCATCGGTTTTCTCATGCCATTGAATTGCACTTTCCTCCTTCCTGCCAGCCTGTGTGCCAGGCCCAACTAGCCAATTAGTGCCACCAATCATATTTCTATTAACAGTATTGAAAAAATTGTAAATCATCACTTTTTTGACTGTGAATCTGCAGTCTACTAGTGCCCTTGAATTGCATTTTCCTCTTGTCTGCCAGCCTGTGTGCCAGGCCGACTTGCCAATTAGTTACACCAATCATATTTGTTCTAACAGTATTGTTAATATTTAAAATTAAAAATTGTTAGATTGTGATTGTGAATCATCAGTTTGCTTGTGCCATTGAATTGCACTTTCCTCCTGCCTGCCAGCCTGTGTGCCAGGCCGACTTGCCAACTAGTTACACCAATCATATTTGTTCTAACAGTATTGTTAATATTTAAAATTAAAAATTGTTAGATTGTGATTGTGAATCATCAGTTTGCTCGTGACATTGAATTGCACTTTCCTCCTGCCTGCCAGCCTGTGTGCCAGGCCCAACTAGCCAATTGGTGCCACCAATCATATTTCTATTAACAGTATTGAAAAAATTGTAAATCATCACTTTTTTGACTGTGAATCTGCAGTCTACTAGTGCCCTTGAATTGCATTTTCCTCCTGCCTGCCAGCCTGTGTGCCAGGCCGACTTGCCAACTAGTTACACCAATCATATTTGTTCTAACCGTATTGTTAATATTTAAAATTAAAAATTGTTAGATTGTGATTGTGAATCATCAGTTTGCTCGTGCCATTGAATTGCACTTTCCTCCTGCCTGCCAGCCTGTGTGCCAGGCCCAACTAGCCAATTAGTGCCACCAATCATATTTCTTGTAACAGTATTGAAAAACTGTGAATCTGCAGTCTACTAGTGCCCTTGAATTGCATTTTCTGCAAAGTTAATTGTGCAGAAAGATGGTAACACACATACACTCAACAATGTTATGGAGGCTGAGGCCTTCTGCAGGGAAGCAGGGGTCCCATGAACACGTATCTAATTTTCTAAGAGAGGATTTATGTTTATAGAACTAGAATATCTAGTTGCTTAGAGGTAGTTAGCCGGTTAATATGGTATCTGAATTCAGGTATATGATGGTTACAAAAATTGTGTTTGTAGGTCCTGTGGGGGGGGGGGGTTATGTGGGGGCTGTGTTGTGTTTCCTTTTTTTTCCCTCTCTTTCCTCTTCTCTGCCGCCTGCTTCTCCCCGTTCCCTGTCTGTCCCTCCTTGCGTACCATTGTTAGAGCTGGCCCCCTGGGTTCCCCTAAGCGGGAGGTTATGGGGAATACCCCCTTTGACATCCAGGGTCGTCAAAATAAATAAGTGTTGATGGCGTATAACCTTAAGCTACTGTCTTGGAATATAGGGGGCATTAATTCACCCATTAAAAGAAAAACCGTAATAAAACATCTGGGGAAATTTAACCCCGACATAGTTCTCCTACAGGAACTACACCTTAACGTTAGTGAAATTTCTAAACTTAAATCTAAATGGGTGGGGGAAGTTGTGGCGGCTCCATTTACCTCAAGGAAGAGGGGGGTCGCAATTCTATTGAATCGAAAACTAGACTACCGAATAGTTAGCATTGAACCCGATCCTGAAGGGAGAGTTCTAATACTGGAATTGGAAATCAATAATATTAGATACATACTTTGTAACATATACGGACCTAATCAAATTGACCATAACTTTTGGTCAGCTCTTTCCGTTAAACTACATAGATTTATAGGGCTCAATTTAATTATCGCAGGAGATTTTAACCTGGTTGCAGACCCCTTTTTGGATAATTCTAATAGGAGGGCGCTAAACAGCAGAAGCAGAAAAGTCCGGATCTTTCAGAAGTTATGCTCACACCTGGGTATGGTCGATTTATGGCGAGTGCAGAACCCAGATGCTCGCACATTCACGTGTGTATCCCAGGTTCAACGCTCCTTCTCTCGGCTTGACTACTTTCTGATATCTGAATCAATGCTTGCTAGGAATTGGGCCACTAGAATTGAAGACATAACTATTTCTGATCATGCTGTGATAGCATTAAATCTTACAATCGGACAAAGTCGGCCTGGTAAGAATTATATCTCTTTTCCCAGATATCTAAGCAGTAATATCAAATTTCAGAACCATTTACGTCTGAAATGGGCAGAATACCTCAAGAATAACGGTAATTACATAGATAAGATCGAGACATTCTGGGAGGCCTCTAAGGCCGTACTACGCGGAGAGATTAAATCCTACACACTCTGTTGGACAAAAAAACGCAGTTTATTGGCTAGATAATTAGCCAATCGGGTCAAGAACACATATAGAGCCTATATTACCAGGCATACTAGAGAATGTTGGGAGGAATATATTGCAGCTAAGACACTGCGGGACACACACATAAAACAGACCAGTGCCCAGGAAGAACTTAGAATGAAAGCCAGATATGGGGGGTTCACAGGTAGATCAGCTAAGTTCCTAGCGAAGCTAACTAAATCTTCAGCTAGACACGCAATTGCTGCTATCAAACAAGGATCCACGAGATTTACGAGGCACACAGATATAGAAAAAGTATTCTTTGACTTCTTCCAGGATTTATATAAACAAGACCCTCCTAATCCAGATAAGAAAGAGGCATTTTGGGGAAAGATTAAAGTACCGCGTTTATCCATAGAAGCTAGGGATAGCATTAATATGCCCATTACTGAAGAAGAAATATCATGGGCAATTAAAAATCCAAAACTTAATAAAGCACCTGGTCCAGATGCCCTTCCCATCGAATATTACAGAATTCTACAACCTCAGGTGTTACCTATACTTACTAAGTTATTTAATCTTTACTTCTCTGAGAATACAAGGTGCTCTGCCTCCTTCTCAGCTGCAAATATCTCTCTGATATTAAAAAAGGGGAAAGATCCTGAGTTACCAAGCTCCTACAGACCTATCTCGGTCTTAAATACCGACTATAAGCTGCTCACGTCTATTGTAGCCTCACGATTGAAATCTCACATGGGCGATTTAGTCCATGAGAATCAATCTGGTTTTATGCCTGGACGTAAGCCGGTAAGGAATATGAGGAAATTGTTAATCCTGATGGAATCCTTCTGGAATAAATACAAGGCTATGGAGTCTCACGAAAGTATAGATAAGGCTATTTTAACGGTCAACGCGGAAAAGGCTTTCGATAGGGTTAGTTGGGACCATCTGTTTGGTGCGTTAGATCAATTTGGGTTTTCGGGTTCCTTTAATAACTATATACGTTTAATCTACAGTAATCCCTCTTCTGCGGTAATTATTAATAATACATCTACTAATCGATTTAATCTATTCAGAGGGACTAGACAAGGTTGCCCACTCTCCCCCTTCTTGTTTAACCTTAGCGTAGAACCTCTGGCTATCATCAGTTTGCTCGTGCCATTGAATTGCACTTTCCTCCTGCCTGCCAGCCTGTGTGCCAGGCCCAACTAGCCAATTAGTGCCACCAATCATATTTCTTGTAACAGTATTGAAACAATTGTAAATCATCACCTTTTTGACTGTGAATCTGCAGTCTACCAGTGCCCTTGAATTGCATTTTCCTCCTGCCTGCCAGCCTGTGTGCCAGGCCGACTTGCCAACTAGTTACACCAATCATATTTGTTGTCACAGTATTGTTAATATTTAAAATTAAAAATTTTTAGATAGTGATTGTGAATCATCAGTTTGCTCGTGCCATTGAATTGCACTTTCCTCCTGCCTGCCAGCCTGTGTGCCAGGCCCAACTAGCCAATTAGTGCCACCAATCATATTTCTTGTAACAGTATTGAAAAAATTGTAAATCATCACTTTTTTGACTGTGAATCTGCAGTCTACTAGTGCCCTTGAATTGAATTTTCCTCCTGCCTGCCAGCCTGTGTGCCAGGCCGACTTGCCAACTAGTTACACCAATCATATTTGTTGTCACAGTATTGTTAATATTTAAAATTAAAAATTGTTAGATTGTGATTGTGAATCATCAGTTTGCTCGTGCCATTGAATTGCACTTTCCTCCTGCCTGCCAGCCTGTGTGCCAGGCCCAACTAGCCAATTAGTGCCACCAATCATATTTCTATTAACAGTATTGAAAAAATTGTAAATCATCACTTTTTTGACTGTGAGTCTGCAGTCTACTAGTGCCCTTGAATTGCATTTTCCTCCTGCCTGCCAGCCTGTGTGCCAGGCCGACTTGCCAACTAGTTACACCAATCATATTTGTTCTAACAGTATTGTTAATATTTAAAATTAAAAATTGTTAGATTGTGATTGTGAAATATCAGTTTGCTTGTGCCATTGAATTGCACTTTCCTCCTGCCTGCCAGCCTGTGTGCCAGGCCGACTTGCCAACTAGTTACACCAATCATATTTGTTCTAACAGTATTGTTAATATTTAAAATTAAAAATTGTTAGATTGTGATTGTGAATCATCAGTTTGCTCGTGCCATTGAATTGCACTTTCCTCCTGCCTGCCAGCCTGTGTGCCAGGCCCAACTAGCCAATTGGTGCCACAATCATATTTCTATTAACAGTATTGAAAAAATTGTAAATCATCACTTTTTTGACTGTGAATCTGCAGTCTACTAGTGCCCTTGAATTGCATTTTCCTCCTGCCTGCCAGCCTGTGTGCCAGGCCGACTTGCCAACTAGTTACACCAATCATATTTGTTCTAACCGTATTGTTAATATTTAAAATTAAAAATTGTTAGATTGTGATTGTGAATCATCAGTTTGCTCGTGCCATTGAATTGCACTTTCCTCCTGCCTGCCAGCCTGTGTGCCAGGCCCAACTAGCCAATTAGTGCCACCAATCATATTTCTTGTAACAGTATTGAAAAAATTGAAAATCATCACTTTTTTGACTGTGAATCTGCAGTCTACTAGTGCCCTTGAATTGCATTTTCTGCAAAGTTAATTGTGCAGAAAGATGGTAACACACATACACTCAACAATGTTATGGAGGCTGAGGCCTTCTGCAGGGAAGCAGGGGTCCCATGAACACGTATCTAATTTTCTAAGAGAGGATTTATGTTTATAGAACTAGAATATCTAGTTGCTTAGAGGTAGTTAGCCGGTTAATATGGTATCTGAATTCAGGTATATGATGGTTACAAAAATTGTGTTTGTAGGTCCTGTGGGGGGGGGGGGTTATGTGGGGGCTGTGTTGTGTTTCCTTTTTTTTTTTTTTTCCCCTCTCTTTCCTCTTCTCCGCCGCCTGCTTCTCCCCGTTCCCTGTCTGTCCCTCCTTGCGTACCATTGTTAGAGCTGGCCCCCTGGGTTCCCCTAAGCGGGAGGTTATGGGGAATACCCCCTTTGACATCCAGGGTCGTCAAAATAAATAAGTGTTGATGGCGTATAACCTTAAGCTACTGTCTTGGAATATAGGGGGCATTAATTCACCCATTAAAAGAAAAACCGTAATAAAACATCTGGGGAAATTTAACCCCGACATAGTTCTCCTACAGGAACTACACCTTAACGTTAGTGAAATTTCTAAACTTAAATCTAAATGGGTGGGGGAAGTTGTGGCGGCTCCATTTACCTCAAGGAAGAGGGGGGTCGCAATTCTATTGAATCGAAAACTAGACTACCGAATAGTTAGCATTGAACCCGATCCTGAAGGGAGAGTTCTAATACTGGAATTGGATATCAATAATATTAGATACATACTTTGTAACATATACGGACCTAATCAAATTGACCATAACTTTTGGTCAGCTCTTTCCGTTAAACTACATAGATTTATAGGGCTCAATTTAATTATCGCAGGAGATTTTAACCTGGTTGCAGACCCCTTTTTGGATAATTCTAATAGGAGGGCGCTAAACAGCAGAAGCAGAAAAGTCTGGATCTTTCAGAAGTTATGCTCACACCTGGGTATGGTCGATTTATGGCGAGTGCAGAACCCAGATGCTCACACATTCACGTGTGTATCCCAGGTTCAACGCTCCTTCTCTCGGCTTGACTACTTTCTGATATCAGAATCAATGCTTGCTAGGAATTGGGCCACTAGAATTGAAGACATAACTATTTCTGATCATGCTGTGATAGCATTAAATCTTACTATCGGACATAGTCGGCCTGGTAAGAATTATATCTCTTTTCCCAGATATCTAAGCAGTAATATCAAATTTCAGAACCATTTACGTCTGAAATGGGCAGAATACCTCAAGAATAACGGTAATTACATAGATAAGATCGAGACATTCTGGGAGGCCTCTAAGGCCGTACTACGCGGAGAGATTAAATCCTACACACTCTATTGGACAAAAAAACGCAGTTTATTGGCTAGACAATTAGCCAATCGGGTCAAGAACACATATAGAGCCTATATTACCAGGCATACTAGAGAATGTTGGGAGGAATATATTGCAGCTAAGACACTGCGGGACACACACATAAAACAGACCAGTGCCCAGGAAGAACTTAGAATGAAAGCCAGATATGGGGGGTTCACAGGTAGATCAGCTAAGTTCCTAGCGAAGCTAACTAAATCTTCAGCTAGACACGCAATTGCTGCTATCAAACAAGGATCCACGAGATTTACGAGGCACACAGATATAGAAAAAGTATTCTTTGACTTCTTCCAGGATTTATATAAACAAGACCCTCCTAATCCAGATAAGAAAGAGGCATTTTGGGGAAAGATTAAAGTACCGCGTTTATCCATAGAAGCTAGGGATAGCATTAATATGCCCATTACTGAAGAAGAAATATCATGGGCAATTAAAAATGCAAAACTTAATAAAGCACCTGGTCCAGATGCCCTTCCCATCGAATATTACAGAATTCTACAACCTCAGGTGTTACCTATACTTACTAAGTTATTTAATCTTTACTTCTCTGAGAATACAAGGTGCTCTGCCTCCTTCTCAGCTGCAAATATCTCTCTGATATTAAAAAAGGGGAAAGATCCCGAGTTACCAAGCTCCTACAGACCTATCTCGTTCTTAAATACCGACTATAAGCTGCTCACGTCTATTGTAGCCTCACGATTGAAATCTCACATGGGCGATTTAGTCCATGAGAATCAATCTGGTTTTATGCCTGGACGTAAGCCGGTAAGGAATATGAGGAAATTGTTAATCCTGATGGAATCCTTCTGGAATAAATACAAGGCTATGAAGTCTCACGAAAGTATAGATAAGGCTATTTTAACGGTCGACGCGGAAAAGGCTTTCGATAGGGTTAGTTGGGACCATCTGTTTGGTGCGTTAGATCAATTTGGGTTTTCGGGTTCCTTTAATAACTATATACGTTTAATCTACAGTAATCCCTCTTCTGCGGTAATTATTAATAATACATCTACTAATCGATTTAATCTATTCAGAGGGACTAGACAAGGTTGCCCACTCTCCCCCTTCTTGTTTAACCTTAGCGTAGAACCTCTGGCTATCATCAGTTTGCTCGTGCCATTGAATTGCACTTTCCTCCTGCCTGCCAGCCTGTGTGCCAGGCCCAACTAGCCAATTAGTGCCACCAATCATATTTCTTGTAACAGTATTGAAACAATTGTAAATCATCACCTTTTTGACTGTGAATCTGCAGTCTACCAGTGCCCTTGAATTGCATTTTCCTCCTGCCTGCCAGCCTGTGTGCCAGGCCGACTTGCCAACTAGTTACACCAATCATATTTGTTGTCACAGTATTGTTAATATTTAAAATTAAAAATTCTTAGATTGTGATTGTGAATCATCAGTTTGCTCGTGCCATTGAATTGCACTTTCCTCCTGCCTGCCAGCCTGTGTGCCAGGCCCAACTAGCCAATTAGTGCCACCAATCATATTTCTATTAACAGTATTGAAAAAATTGTAAATCATCACTTTTTTGACTGTGAATCTGCAGTCTACTAGTGCCCTTGAATTGCATTTTCCTCCTGCCTGCCAGCCTGTGTGCCAGGCCGACTTGCCAACTAGTTACACCAATCATATTTGTTCTAACAGTATTGTTAATATTTAAAATTAAAATTTTTAGATTGTGATTGTGAATCATCAGTTTGCTTGTGCCATTGAATTGCACTTTCCTCCTGCCTGCCAGCCTGTGTGCCAGGCCGACTTGCCAACTAGTTACACCAATCATATTTGTTCTAACAGTATTGTTAATATTTAAAATTAAAAATTGTTAGATTGTGATTGTGAATCATCAGTTTGATCGTGACATTGAATTGCACTTTCCTCCTGCCTGCCAGCCTGTTTGCCAGGCCCAACTAGCCAATTAGTGCCACCAATCATATTTCTTGTAACAGTATTGAAAAAATTGTAAATTATCACTTTTTTGACTGTGAATCTGCAGTCTACTATTGCCCTTGAATTGCATTTTCCTCCTGCCTGCAAGCCTGTGTGCCAGGCCGACTTGCCAACTAGTTACACCAATCATATTTGTTGTCGCAGTATTGTTAATATTTAAAATTAAAAATTGTTAGATTGTGATTGTGAATCATCAGTTTGCTCGTGCCATTGAATTGCACTTTCCTCCTGCCTGCCAGCCTGTGTGCCAGGCCCAACTAGCCAATTAGTGCCACCAATCATATTTCTTGTAACAGTATTGAAAAAATTGTAAATCATCACTTTTTTGACTGTGAATCTGCAGTCTACTAGTGCCCTTGAATTGCATTTTCCTCTTGTCTGCCAGCCTGTGTGCCAGGCCGACTCGCCAACTAGTTACGCCAATCATATTTGTTGTCACAGTATTGTTAATATTTCAAATTAAAAATTGTTAGATTGTGATTGTGAATCATCAGTTTGCTCGTGCCATTGAATTGCACTTTCCTCCTGCCTGCCAGCCTGTGTGCCAGGCCCAACTAGCCAATTAGTGCCACCAATCATATTTCTTTTAACAGTATTGAAAAAATTGTAAATCATCACTTTTTTGACTGTGAATCTGCAGTCTACTAGTGCCCTTGAATTGCATTTTCCTCCTGCCTGCCAGCCTGTGTGCCAGGCCAACTAGCCAACTAGTTACACCAATCATATTTGTTGTAACAGTATTGTTAATATTTAAAATTAAAAATTGTTAGATTGTGATTGTGAATCATCAGTTTGCTCGTGCCATTGAATTGCACTTTCCTCCTGCCTGCCAGCCTTTGTGCCAGGCCCAACTAGCCAATTAGTGCCACCAATCATATTTCTATTAACAGTATTGAAAAAAATTGTAAATCATCACTTTTTTTTACTGTGAATCTGCAGTCTACTAGTGCCATTGAATTGCATTTTCCTCCTGCCTGCCAGCCTGTGTGCCAGGCCGACTAGCCAACTAGTTACACCAATCATATTTGTTGTCAAAGTATTGTTAATATTTAAAATTAAAAATTGTTAGATTGTGATTGTGAATCATCAGTTTGCTCATGCCATTGAATTGCACTTTCCTCCTGCCTGCCAGCCTGTGTGCCAGGCCCAACTAGCCAATTGGTGCCACCAATCATATTTCTATTAACAGTATTGAAAAAATTGTAAATCATCACTTTTTTGACTGTGAATCTGCAGTCTACTAGTGCCCTTGAATTGCATTTTCCTCCTGCCTGCCAGCCTGTGTGCCAGGCCGACTTGCCAACTAGTTACACCAATCATATTTGTTCTAACCGTATTGTTAATATTTAAAATTAAAAATTGTTAGATTGTGATTGTGAATCATCAGTTTGCTCGTGCCATTGAATTGCACTTTCCTCCTGCCTGCCAGCCTGTGTGCCAGGCCCAACTAGCCAATTAGTGCCACCAATCATATTTCTATTAACAGTATTGAAAAAATTGTAAATCATCACTTTTTTGACTGTGAATCTGCAGTCTACTAGTGCCCTTGAATTGCATTTTCCTCTTGTCTGCCAGCCTGTGTGCCAGGCCGACTTGCCAATTAGTTACACCAATCATATTTGTTCTAACAGTATTGTTTATATTTAAAATTAAAAATTGTTAGATTGTGATTGTGAATCATCAGTTTGCTTGTGCCATTGAATTGCACTTTCCTCCTGCCTGCCAGCCTGTGTGCCAGGCCGACTTGCCAACTAGTTACACCAATCATATTTGTTCTAACAGTATTGTTAATATTTAAAATTAAAAATTGTTAGATTGTGATTGTGAATCATCAGTTTGCTCGTGCCATCTAATTGCACTTTCCTCCTGCCTGCCAGCCTGTGTGCCAGGCCCAACTAGCCAATTGGTGCCACCAATCATATTTCTATTAACAGTATTGAAAAAATTGTAAATCATCACTTTTTTGACTGTGAATCTGCAGTCTACTAGTGCCCTTGAATTGCATTTTCCTCCTGCCTGCCAGCCTGTGTGCCAGGCCGACTTGCCAACTAGTTACACCAATCATATTTGTTCTAACAGTATTGTTAATATTTAAAATTAAAAATTGTTAGATTGTGATTGTGAATCATCAGTTTGCTTGTGCCATTGAATTGCACTTTCCTCCTGCCTGCCAGCCTGTGTGCCAGGCCGACTTGCCAACTAGTTACACCAATCATATTTGTTCTAACAGTATTGTTAATATTTAAAATTTAAAATTGTTAGATTGTGATTGTGAATCATCAGTTTGCTCGTGCCATTGAATTGCACTTTCCTCCTGCCTGCCAGCCTGTGTGCCAGGCCCAACTAGCCAATTAGTGCCACCAATCATATTTCTTGTAACAGTATTGAAAAAATTGTAAATTATCACTTTTTTGACTGTGAATCTGCAGTCTACTAGTGCCCTTGAATTGCATTTTCCTCCTGCCTGCAAGCCTGTGTGCCAGGCCGACTTGCCAACTAGTTACACCAATCATATTTGTTGTCACAGTATTGTTAATATTTAAAATTAAAAATTGTTAGATTGTGATTGTGAATCATCAGTTTGCTCGTGCCATTGAATTGCACTTTCCTCCTGCCTGCCAGCCTGTGTGCCAGGCCCAACTAGCCAATTAGTGCCACCAATCATATTTCTTGTAACAGTATTGAAAAAATTGTAAATCATCACTTTTTTGACTGTGAATCTGCAGTCTACTAGTGCCCTTGAATTGCATTTTCCTCTTGTCTGCCAGCCAGTGTGCCAGGCCGACTCGCCAACTAGTTACGCCAATCATATTTGTTGTCACAGTATTGTTAATATTTAAAATTAAAAATTGTTAGATTGTGATTGTGAATCATCAGTTTGCTCGTGCCATTGAATTGCACTTTCCTCCTGCCTGCCAGCCTGTGTGCCAGGCCCAACTAGCCAATTAGTGCCACCAATCATATTTCTTTTAACAGTATTGAAAAAATTGTAAATCATCACTTTTTTGACTGTGAATCTGCAGTCTACTAGTGCCCTTGAATTGCATTTTCCTCCTGCCTGCCAGCCTGTGTGCCAGGCCAACTAGCCAACTAGTTACACCAATCATATTTGTTGTAACAGTATTGTTAATATTTAAAATTAAAAATTGTTAGATTGTGATTGTGAATCATCAGTTTGCTCGTGCCATTGAATTGCACTTTCCTCCTGCCTGCCAGCCTTTGTGCCAGGCCCAACTAGCCAATTAGTGCCACCAATCATATTTCTATTAACAGTATTGAAAAAAATTGTAAATCATCACTTTTTTTTACTGTGAATCTGCAGTCTACTAGTGCCCTTGAATTGCATTTTCCTCCTGCCTGCCAGCCTGTGTGCCAGGCCGACTAGCCAACTAGTTACACCAATCATATTTGTTGTCACAGTATTGTTAATATTTAAAATTAAAAATTGTTAGATTGTGATTGTGAATCATCAGTTTGCTCGTGCCATTGAATTGCACTTTCCTCCTGCCTGCCAGCCTGTGTGCCAGGCCCAACTAGCCAATTGGTGCCACCAATCATATTTCTATTAACAGTATTGAAAAAATTGTAAATCATCACTTTTTTGACTGTGAATCTGCAGTCTACTAGTGCCCTTGAATTGCATTTTCCTCCTGCCTGCCAGCCTGTGTGCCAGGCCGACTTGCCAACTAGTTACACCAATCATATTTGTTCTAACCGTATTGTTAATATTTAAAATTAAAAATTGTTAGATTGTGATTGTGAATCATCAGTTTGCTCGTGCCATTGAATTGCACTTTCCTCCTGCCTGCCAGCCTGTGTGCCAGGCCCAACTAGCCAATTAGTGCCACCAATCATATTTCTATTAACAGTGTTGAAAAAATTGTAAATCATCACTTTTTTGACTGTGAATCTGCAGTCTACTAGTGCCCTTGAATTGCATTTTCCTATTGTCTGCCAGCCTGTGTGCCAGGCCGACTTGCCAATTAGTTACACCAATCATATTTGTTCTAACAGTATTGTTTATATTTAAAATTAAAAATTGTTAGATTGTGATTGTGAATCATCAGTTTGCTTGTGCCATTGAATTGCACTTTCCTCCTGCCTGCCAGCCTGTGTGCCAGGCCGACTTGCCAACTAGTTACACCAATCATATTTGTTCTAACAGTATTGTTAATATTTAAAATTAAAAATTGTTAGATTGTGATTGTGAATCATCAGTTTGCTCGTGCCATTGAATTGCACTTTCCTCCTGCCTGCCAGCCTGTGTGCCAGGCCCAACTAGCCAATTGGTGCCACCAATCATATTTCTATTAACAGTATTGAAAAAATTGTAAATCATCACTTTTTTGACTGTGAATCTGCAGTCTACTAGTGCCCTTGAATTGCATTTTCCTCCTGCCTGCCAGCCTGTGTGCCAGGCCGACTTGCCAACTAGTTACACCAATCATATTTGTTCTAACAGTATTGTTAATATTTAAAATTAAAAAATGTTAGATTGTGATTGTGAATCATCAGTTTGCTTGTGCCATTGAATTGCACTTTCCTCCTGCCTGCCAGCCTGTGTGCCAGGCCGACTTGCCAACTAGTTACACCAATCATATTTGTTCTAACAGTATTGTTAATATTTAAATTTTAAATTGTTAGATTGTGATTGTGAATCATCAGTTTGCTCGTGCCATTGAATTGCACTTTCCTCCTGCCTGCCAGCCTGTGTGCCAGGCCCAACTAGCCAATTAGTGCCACCAATCATATTTCTTGTAACAGTATTGAAAAAATTGTAAATTATCACTTTTTTGACTGTGAATCTGCAGTCTACTAGTGCCCTTGAATTGCATTTTCCTCCTGCCTGCAAGCCTGTGTGCCAGGCCGACTTGCCAACTAGTTACACCAATCATATTTGTTGTCACAGTATTGTTAATATTTAAAATTAAAAATTGTTAGATTGTGATTGTGAATCATCAGTTTGCTCGTGCCATTGAATTGCACTTTCCTCCTGCCTGCCAGCCTGTGTGCCAGGCCCAACTAGCCAATTAGTGCCACCAATCATATTTCTTGTAACAGTATTGAAAAAATTGTAAATCATCACTTTTTTGACTGTGAATCTGCAGTCTACTAGTGCCCTTGAATTGCATTTTCCTCCTGTCTGCCAGCCTGTGTGCCAGGCCGACTCGCCAACTAGTTACGCCAATCATATTTGTTGTCACAGTATTGTTAATATTTAAAATTAAAAATTGTTAGATTGTGATTGTGAATCATCAGTTTGCTCGTGCCATTGAATTGCACTTTCCTCCTGCCTGCCAGCCTGTGTGCCAGGCCCAACTAGCCAATTAGTGCCACCAATCATATTTCTATTAACAGTATTGAAAAAATTGTAAATCATCACTTTTTTGACTGTGAATCTGCAGTCTACTAGTGCCCTTGAATTGCATTTTCCTCCTGCCTGCCAGCCTGTGTGCCAGGCCAACTAGCCAACTAGTTACACCAATCATATTTGTTGTAACAGTATTGTTAATATTTAAAATTAAAAATTGTTAGATTGTGATTGTGAATCATCAGTTTGCTCGTGCCATTGAATTGCACTTTCCTCCTGCCTGCCAGCCTTTGTGCCAGGCCCAACTAGCCAATTAGTGCCACCAATCATATTTCTATTAACAGTATTGAAAAAAATTTAAATCATCACTTTTTTGACTGTGAATCTGCAGTCTACTAGTGCCCTTTATTACATTTTCCTCCTGCCTGCCAGCCTGTGTGCCAGGCCGACTTGCCAACTAGTTACACCAATCATATTTGTTCTAACAGTATTGTTAATATTTAAAATTAAAAATTGTTAGATTGTGATTGTGAATCATCAGTTTGCTTGTGCCATTGAATTGCACTTTCCTCCTGCCTGCCAGCCTGTGTGCCAGGCCCAACTAGCCAATTAGTGCCACCAATCATATTTCTATTAAAAGTATTTAAAAAATTGTAAATCATCACTTTTTTTACTGTGAATCTGCAGTCTACTAGTGCCCTTAATTGTATTTTCCTCCTGCCTGCCAGCCTGTGTGCCAGGCCGACTTGCCAACTAGTTACACCAATCTTATTTGTTGTTACAGTATTGTTAATATTTAAAATTAAAAATGGTTAGATTGTGATTGTGAATCATCAGTTTGCTCGTGCCATTGAATTGCACTTTCCTCCTGCCTGCCAGCCTGTGTGCCAGGCCCAACTAGCCAATTGGTGCCACCAATCATATTTCTATTAACAGTATTGAAAAAATTGTAAATCATCACTTTTTTGACTGTGAATCTGCAGTATACTAGTGCCCTTGAATTGCATTTTCCTCCTGCCTGCCAGCCTGTGTGCCAGGCCGACTTGCCAACTAGTTACACCAATCATATTTGTTCTAACCGTATTGTTAATATTTAAAATTAAAAATTGTTAGATTGTGATTGTGAATCATCAGTTTGCTCGTGCCATTGAATTGCACTTTCCTCCTGCCTGCCAGCCTGTGTGCCAGGCCCAACTAGCCAATTAGTGCCGCCAATCATATTTCTATTAACAGTATTGAAAAAATTGTAAATCATCACTTTTTTGACTGTGAATCTGCAGTCTACTAGTGCCCTTGAATTGCATTTTCCTCCTGCCTGCCAGCCTGTGTGCCAGGCCGACTTGCCAATTAGTTACACCAATCATATTTGTTCTAACAGTATTGTTAATATTTAAAATTAAAAATTGTTAGATTGTGATTGTGAATCATCAGTTTGCTTGTGCCATTGAATTGCACTTTCCTCCTGCCTGCCAGCCTGTGTGCCAGGCCGACTTGCCAACTAGTTACACCAATCATATTTGTTCTAACAGTATTGTTAATATTTAAAATTAAAAATTGTTAGATTGTGATTGTGAATCATCAGTTTGCTCGTGCCATTGAATTGCACTTTCCTCCTGCCTGCCAGCCTGTGTGCCAGGCCCAACTAGCCAATTAGTGCCACCAATCATATTTCTTGTAACAGTATTGAAAAAATTGTAAATCATCACTTTTTTGACTGTGAATCTGCAGTCTACTAGTGTCCTTGAATTGCATTTTCCTCCTGTCTGCCAGTCTGTGTGCCAGGCCGACTTGCCAACTAGTTACACCAATCATATTTGTTCTAACAGTATTGTTAATATTTAAAATTAAAAATTGTTAGATTGTGATTGTGAATCATCAGTTTGCTCGTGCCATTGAATTGCACTTTCCTCCTGCCTGCCAGCCTGTGTGCCAGGCCCAACTAGCCAATTAGTGCCACCAATCATATTTCTTGTAACACAATTGAAAAAATTGTAAATGATCACTTTTTTGACTGTGAATCTACAGTCTACTAGTGCCCTTGAATTGCATTTTCCTCCTGCCTGCAAGCCTGTGTGCCAGGCCGACTTGCCAACTAGTTACACCAATCATATTTGTTGTCACAGTATTGTTAATATTTAAAATTAAAAATTGTTAGATTGTGATTGTGAATAATCAGTTTGCTCGTGCCATTGAATTGCACTTTCCTCCTGCCTGCCAGCCTGTGTGCCAGGCCCAACTAGCCAATTAGTGCCACCAATCATATTTCTTGTAACAGTATTGAAAAAATTGTAAATCATCACTTTTTTGACTGTGAATCTGCAGTCTACTAGTGCCCTTGAATTGCATTTTCCTCCTGTCTGCCAGTCTGTGTGCCAGGCCGACTCGCCAACTAGTTACGCCAATCATATTTGTTGTCACAGTATTGTTAATATTTAAAATTAAAAAATGTTAGATTGTGATTGTGAATCATCAGTTTGCTCGTGCCATTGAATTGCACTTTCCTCCTGCCTGCCAGATTGTGTGCCAGGCCCAACTAGCCAATTAGTGCCACCAATCATATTTCTATTAACAGTATTGAAAAAATTGTAAATCATCACTTTTTTGACTGTGAATCTGCAGTCTACTAGTGCCCTTGAATTGCATTTTCCTCCTGCCTGCCAGCCTGTGTGCCAGGCCAACTAGCCAACTAGTTACACCAATCATATTTGTTGTAGCAGTATTGTTAATATTTAAAATTAAAAATTGTTAGATTGTGATTGTGAATCATCAGTTTTCTCGTGACATTGAATTGCACTTTCCTCCTGCCTGCCAGCCTTTGTGCCAGGCCCAACTAGCCAATTAGTGCCACCAATCATATTTCTATTAACAGTATTGTAAAAAATTTAAATCATCACTTTTTTGACTGTGAATCTGCAGTCTACTAGTGCCCTTTATTACATTTTCCTCCTGCCTGCCAGCCTGTGTGCCAGGCCGACTTGCCAACTAGTTACACCAATCATATTTGTTCTAACAGTATTGTTAATATTTAAAATTAAAAATTGTTAGATTGTGATTGTGAATCATCAGTTTGCTTGTGCCATTGAATTGCACTTTCCTCCTGCCTGCCAGCCTGTGTGCCAGGCCCAACTAGCCAATTAGTGCCACCAATCATATTTCTATTAAAAGTATTTAAAAAATTGTAAATCATCACTTTTTTTACTGTGAATCTGCAGTCTACTAGTGCCCTTGAATTGCATTTTCCTCCTGCCTGCCAGCCTGTGTGCCAGGCCGACTTGCCAACTAGTTACACCAATCATATTTGTTGTCACAGTATTGTTAATATTTAAAATTAAAAATTGTTAGATTGTGATTGTGAATCATCAGTTTGCTCGTGCCATTGAATTGCACTTTCCTCCTGCCTGCCAGCCTGTGTGCCAGGCCCAACTAGCCAATTGGTGCCACCAATCATATTTCTATTAACAGTATTGAAAAAATTGTAAATCATCACTTTTTTGACTGTGAATCTGCAGTCTACTAGTGCCCTTGAATTGCATTTTCCTCCTGCCTGCCAGCCTGTGTGCCAGGCCGACTTGCCAACTAGTTACACCAATCATATTTGTTCTAACAGTATTGTTAATATTTAAAATTAAAAATTGTTAGATTGTGATTGTGAATCATCAGTTTGCTTGTGCCATTGAATTGCACTTTCCTCCTTCCTGCCAGCCTGTGTGCCAGGCCGACTTGCCAACTAGTTACACCAATCATATTTGTTCTAACAGTATTGTTAATATTTAAAATTAAAAATTGTTAGATTGTGATTGTGAATCATCAGTTTGCTCGTGCCATTGAATTGCACTTTCCTCCTGCCTGCCAGCCTGTGTGCCAGGCCCAACTAGCCAATTAGTGCCACCAATCATATTTCTTGTAACAGTATTGAAAAAATTGTAAATTATCACTTTTTTGACTGTGAATCTGCAGTCTACTAGTGCCCTTGAATTGCATTTTCCTCCTGCCTGCAAGCCTGTGTGCCAGGCCGACTTGCCAACTAGTTACACCAATCATATTTGTTGTCACAGTATTGTTAATATTTAAAATTAAAAATTGTTAGATTGTGATTGTGAATCATCAGTTTGCTCGTGCCATTGAATTGCACTTTCCTCCTGCCTGCCAGCCTGTGTGCCAGGCCGACTTGCCAACTAGTTACACCAATCATATTTGTTCTAACAGTATTGTTAATATTTAAAATTAAAAATTGTTAGATTGTGATTGTGAATCATCAGTTTGCTTGTGCCATTGAATTGCACTTTCCTCCTGCCTGCCAGCCTGTGTGCCAGGCCGACTTGCCAACTAGTTACACCAATCATATTTGTTCTAACAGTATTGTTAATATTTAAAATTAAAAATTGTTAAATTGTGATTGTGAATCATCAGTTTGCTCGTGCCATTGAATTGCACTTTCCTCCTGCCTGCCAGCCTGTGTGCCAGGCCCAACTAGCCAATTGGTGCCACCAATCATATTTCTATTAACAGTATTGAAAAAATTGTAAATCATCACTTTTTTGACTGTGAATCTGCAGTCTACTAGTGCCCTTGAATTGCATTTTCCTCCTGCCTGCCAGCCTGTGTGCCAGGCCGACTTGCCAACTAGTTACACCAATCATATTTGTTCTAACAGTATTGTTAATATTTAAAATTAAAAATTGTTAGATTGTGATTGTGAATCATCAGTTTGCTTGTGCCATTGAATTGCACTTTCCTCCTGCCTGCCAGCCTGTGTGCCAGGCCGACTTGCCAACTAGTTACACCAATCATATTTGTTCTAACAGTATTGTTAATATTTAAAATTAAAAATTGTTAGATTGTGATTGTGAATCATCAGTTTGCTCGTGCCATTGAATTGCACTTTCCTCCTGCCTGCCAGCCTGTGTGCCAGGCCCAACTAGCCAATTAGTGCCACCAATCATATTTCTTGTAACAGTATTGAAAAAATGGTAAATTATCACTTTTTTGACTGTGAATCTGCAGTCTACTAGTGCCCTTGAATTGCATTTTCCTCCTGCCTGCAAGCCTGTGTGCCAGGCCGACTTGCCAACTAGTTACACCAATCATATTTGTTGTCACAGTATTGTTAATATTTAAAATTAAAAATTGTTAGATTGTGATTGTGAATCATCAGTTTGCTCGTGCCATTGAATTGCACTTTCCTCCTGCCTGCCAGCCTGTGTGCCAGGCCCAACTAGCCAATTAGTGCCACCAATCATATTTCTTGTAACAGTATTGAAAAAATTGTAAATCATCACTTTTTTGACTGTGAATCTGCAGTCTACTAGTGCCCTTGAATTGCATTTTCCTCCTGCCTGCCAGCCTGTGTGCCAGGCCAACTAGCCAACTAGTTACACCAATCATATTTGTTGTAACAGTATTGTTAATATTTAAAATTAAAAATTGTTAGATTGTGATTGTGAATCATCAGTTTTCTCGTGACATTGAATTGCACTTTCCTCCTGCCTGCCAGCCTTTGTGCCAGGCCCAACTAGCCAATTAGTGCCACCAATCATATTTCTATTAACAGTATTGAAAAAAATTTAAATCATCACTTTTTTGACTGTGAATCTGCAGTCTACTAGTGCCCTTTATTACATTTTCCTCCTGCCTGCCAGCCTGTGTGCCAGGCCGACTTGCCAACTAGTTACACCAATCATATTTGTTCTAACAGTATTGTTAATATTTAAAATTAAAAATTGTTAGATTGTGATTGTGAATCATCAGTTTGCTTGTGCCATTGAATTGCACTTTCCTCCTGCCTGCCAGCCTGTGTGCCAGGCCCAACTAGCCAATTAGTGCCACCAATCATATTTCTATTAAAAGTATTTAAAAAATTGTAAATCATCACTTTTTTTACTGTGAATCTGCAGTCTACTAGTGCCCTTGAATTGCATTTTCCTCCTGCCTGCCAGCCTGTGTGCCAGGCCGACTTGCCAACTAGTTACACCAATCATATTTGTTGTCACAGTATTGTTAATATTTAAAATTAAAAATTGTTAGATTGTGATTGTGAATCATCAGTTTGCTCGTGCCATTGAATTGCACTTTCCTCCTGCCTGCCAGCCTGTGTGCCAGGCCCAACTAGCCAATTGGTGCCACCAATCATATTTCTATTAACAGTATTGAAAAAATTGTAAATCATCACTTTTTTGACTGTGAATCTGCAGTCTACTAGTGCCCTTGAATTGCATTTTCCTCCTGCCTGCCAGCCTGTGTGCCAGGCCGACTTGCCAACTAGTTACACCAATCATATTTGTTCTAACCGTATTGTTAATATTTAAAATTAAAAATTGTTAGATTGTGATTGTGAATCATCAGTTTGCTTGTGCCATTGAATTGCACTTTCCTCCTGCCTGCCAGCCTGTGTGCCAGGCCGACTTGCCAACTAGTTACACCAATCATATTTGTTCTAACAGTATTGTTAATATTTAAAATTAAAAATTGTTAGATTGTGATTGTGAATCATCAGTTTGCTCGTGCCATTGAATTGCACTTTCCTCCTGCCTGCCAGCCTGTGTGCCAGGCCCAACTAGCCAATTGGTGCCACCAATCATATTTCTATTAACAGTATTGAAAAAATTGTAAATCATCACTTTTTTGACTGTGAATCTGCAGTCTACTAGTG
Source organism: Bombina bombina (assembly GCF_027579735.1). Lineage (NCBI taxonomy): Eukaryota > Metazoa > Chordata > Amphibia > Anura > Bombinatoridae > Bombina > Bombina bombina. The sequence continues at coordinate 865,775,228 of NC_069501.1, read as the reverse complement.
CCCTTGAATTGCATTTTCCTCCTGCCTGCCAGCCTGTGTGCCAGGCCGACTTGCCAACTAGTTACACCAATCATATTTGTTCTAACAGTATTGTTAATATTTAAAATTAAAAATTGTTAGATTGTGATTGTGAATCATCAGTTTGCTTGTGCCATTGAATTGCACTTTCCTCCTGCCTGCCAGCCTGTGTGCCAGGCCGACTTGCCAACTAGTTACACCAATCATATTTGTTCTAACAGTATTGTTAATATTTAAAATTAAAAATTGTTAGATTGTGATTGTGAATCATCAGTTTGCTCGTGCCATTGAATTGCACTTTCCTCCTGCCTGCCAGCCTGTGTGCCAGGCCCAACTAGCCAATTAGTGCCACCAATCATATTTCTTGTAACAGTATTGAAAAAATTGTAAATTATCACTTTTTTGACTGTGAATCTGCAGTCTACTAGTGCCCTTGAATTGCATTTTCCTCCTGTCTGCCAGCCTGTGTGCCAGGCCGACTCGCCAACTAGTTACGCCAATCATATTTGTTGTCACAGTATTGTTAATATTTAAAATTAAAAATTGTTAGATTGTGATTGTGAATCATCAGTTTGCTTGTGCCATTGAATTGCACTTTCCTCCTGCCTGCCAGCCTGTGTGCCAGGCCCAACTAGCCAATTAGTGCCACCAATCATATTTCTATTAACAGTATTGAAAAAATTGTAAATCATCACTTTTTTGACTGTGAATCTGCAGTCTACTAGTGCCCTTGAATTGCATTTTCCTCCTGCCTGCCAGCCTGTGTGCCAGGCCAACTAGCCAACTAGTTACACCAATCATATTTGTTGTAACAGTATTGTTAATATTTAAAATTAAAAATTGTTAGATTGTGATTGTGAATCATCAGTTTGCTCGTGCCATTGAATTGCACTTTCCTCCTGCCTGCCAGCCTTTGTGCCAGGCCCAACTAGCCAATTAGTGCCACCAATCATATTTCTATTAACAGTATTGAAAAAAATTTAAATCATCACTTTTTTGACTGTGAATCTGCAGTCTACTAGTGCCCTTTATTACATTTTCCTCCTGCCTGCCAGCCTGTGTGCCAGGCCGACTTGCCAACTAGTTACACCAATCATATTTGTTCTAACAGTATTGTTAATATTTAAAATTAAAAATTGTTAGATTGTGATTGTGAATCATCAGTTTGCTCGTGCCATTGAATTGCACTTTCCTCCTGCCTGCCAGCCTGTGTGCCAGGCCCAACTAGCCAATTAGTGCCGCCAATCATATTTCTATTAACAGTATTGAAAAAATTGTAAATCATCACTTTTTTGACTGTGAATCTGCAGTCTACTAGTGCCCTTGAATTGCATTTTCCTCCTGCCTGCCAGCCTGTGTGCCAGGCCGACTTGCCAATTAGTTACACCAATCATATTTGTTCTAACAGTATTGTTAATATTTAAAATTAAAAATTGTTAGATTGTGATTGTGAATCATCAGTTTGCTTGTGCCATTGAATTGCACTTTCCTCCTGCCTGCCAGCCTGTGTGCCAGGCCGACTTGCCAACTAGTTACACCAATCATATTTGTTCTAACAGTATTGTTAATATTTAAAATTAAAAATTGTTAGATTGTGATTGTGAATCATCAGTTTGCTCGTGCCATTGAATTGCACTTTCCTCCTGCCTGCCAGCCTGTGTGCCAGGCCCAACTAGCCAATTAGTGCCACCAATCATATTTCTTGTAACAGTATTGAAAAAATTGTAAATTATCACTTTTTTGACTGTGAATCTGCAGTCTACTAGTGCCCTTGAATTGCATTTTCCTCCTGCCTGCAAGCCTGTGTGCCAGGCCGACTTGCCAACTAGTTACACCAATCATATTTGTTGTCACAGTATTGTTAATATTTAAAATTAAAAATTGTTAGATTGTGATTGTGAATCATCAGTTTGCTCGTGCCATTGAATTGCACTTTCCTCCTGCCTGCCAGCCTGTGTGCCAGGCCCAACTAGCCAATTAGTGCCACCAATCATATTTCTTGTAACAGTATTGAAAAAATTGTAAATCATCACTTTTTTGACTGTGAATCTGCAGTCTACTAGTGCCCTTGAATTGCATTTTCCTCCTGTCTGCCAGCCTGTGTGCAAGGCCGACTCGCCAACTAGTTACGCCAATCATATTTGTTGTCACAGTATTGTTAATATTTAAAATTAAAAATTGTTAGATTGTGATTGTGAATCATCAGTTTGCTCGTGCCATTGAATTGCACTTTCCTCCTGCCTGCCAGCCTTTGTGCCAGGCCCAACTAGCCAATTAGTGCCACCAATCATATTTCTATTAACAGTATTGAAAAAAATGTAAATCATCACTTTTTTGACTGTGAATCTGCAGTCTACTAGTGCCCTTTATTACATTTTCCTCCTGCCTGCCAGCCTGTGTGCTAGGCCCAACTAGCCAATTAGTGCCACCAATCATATTTCTTGTAACAGTATTGAAAAAATTGTAAATTATCACTTTTTTGACTGTGAATCTGCAGTCTACTAGTGCCCTTGAATTGCATTTTCCTCCTGCCTGCAAGCCTGTGTGCCAGGCCGACTTGCCAACTAGTTACACCAATCATATTTGTTCTAACAGTATTGTTAATATTTAAAATTAAAAATTGTTAGATTGTGATTGTGAATCATCAGTTTGCTTGTGCCATTGAATTGCACTTTCCTCCTGCCTGCCAGCCTGTGTGCCAGGCCCAACTAGCCAATTAGTGCCACCAATCATATTTCTATTAACAGTATTTAAAAAATTGTAAATCATCACTTTTTTTACTGTGAATCTGCAGTCTACTAGTGCCCTTGAATTGCATTTTCCTCCTGCCTGCCAGCCTTGTGTGCCAGGCCGACTTGCCAACTAGTTACACCAATCATATTTGTTGTCACAGTATTGTTAATATTTAAAATAAAAAATTGTTAGATTGTGATTGTGAATCATCAGTTTGCTCGTGCCATTGAATTGCACTTTCCTCCTGCCTGCCAGCCTGTGTGCCAGGCCCAACTAGCCAATTAGTGCCACCAATCATATTTCTTGTAACAGTATTGAAAAAATTGTAAATCATCACTTTTTTGACTGTGAATCTCTAGTCTACTAGTGCCCTTGAATTGCATTTTCCTCGTGCCTGCCAGCCTGTGTGCCAGGCCGACTTGCCAACTAGTTACACTAGTGCCCTTGAATTGCATTTTCCTCGTGCCTGCCAGCCTGTGTGCCAGGCCGACTGGCCAACTAGTTACACCAATCATATTTGTTGTCACAGTATTGTTAATATTTAAAATTAAAAATTGTTAGATTGTGGGGGGCGGAGCCGGCCGTCGGAGAATATGGCCGCAATAGCTTAAAGCTCCATGAAAGATCTTTCAGGTGGGCGCTAAAAACAACTTAAAAGAGCGAGAACACGGATGGAAACACTGGCTCTATGTGAATAAAACACCCGGTGAGCAAGCGAACGAGAAAAATCAAGGCGACAACACCGCTTCTAATATCGCCAGTCCCGAGGTAATCCTCAACCGCGGCAAGCATCAGAATACAACCCGAGGCTAGGCCTATGCTACAGAGTTGCTCCGGGGAGGACATTGAAGTTTATAACAGCGGACACATAGACCGGCCCGGAGGTGACCAGCAATTAAAAGAGACTCTGCGTGAGGTGAGACAGTTATTAGGAGACTAACTTTAATCTGAAAAGGGAGTGAAGAGGCTGTCAACAACCCTTTCTAGCCACTGTTGAACACCATATATTATTAATTGATAGTAACGGCCACTGCACATAAAACTAACTTGGCTACATCACCGAACCTGCTTGTTTAACGCAGTGATTAATATACATAGACTGATTGAAATATCACAAGGCCCTGTGATAATAATATTAACTGCGTCACAGCATCCTGTCAGGATACCAGAGGAGAAAACCACTTGCAGACTGCAACTCTCACTATGACAAGTAAGCGCCTGCAACGCGTGGACAAACACCCTAAAGGGCCAAATATAAATGGGGGAAAGCTAAACAATTTCTTTAAACCCTGAGAAACAGCTTCCTCTGAAGACCCTGACCCCTCTATGCTGACCGAAATGGGAGACAAAGACAGTCCATTATTGAACATGGGAGGCAATGATAATAATAGCACTATAACAAGGGCTGATCTGAAGGCTCTACACTCTAAGGAGGATTTCTCTTCGTTCATGAATCAAGTTAGCAGGGTTATAAAAGAAGGCCTGGCAGACATTAAAAAAGATGTGTCAGATTTGGGGAACAGGGTTATACAAATAGAGGAGCAGGTGGAGGAAAACACACAATCAGCCATGTCCATGACCACAGAGCTACAATACCAAAATTCGACCATTATACAGCTGCAAAAACAGGTGGAGGACCTAGACAATAGAGGTCGCCGCCAAAACCTACGAATTTGTGGGGTTCCAGAGGATATTCAAGCTGCTCAGATCCCATCATATCTTCAAAACCTATTCAAATTCCTACTACGAACAGAAGGAGATGAGAGAGTCAGCCTGGATAGAGCGCATAGGGCATTAAGACCTAAGCCCGCAGCAACAGCACCTCCCAGAGATATCATACTTAGGTGCCACAAGTACTCAGATAAAGAAAGGATAATACAGGCGGCCAGAAAGCAAACACCAATAACCTTTGGAGAAGACTCACTTCAGATCTTTGCAGACCTTAGCCCTATCACTCTGGCAAAAAGAAAAGAAGCGAGATACTTAACATTGCACCTGAGAGACTTAAATATACCCTATAGATGGGGATTTCCCTTTTCAATCAGAGTCAACAAAGGTGACAAGACCTACATTTACAAAGATGCGGAGGATTTGGAGCCTTTTTGCGCTCAATTGAACATTCCCCAGCCTGCTCTACCAAAGCTCACTGATGACAGAAATGATCGACATTTACAAAAAACATCATTCCCTAAGCCACAAAGACAGGAATGGTCTCTGGTGGCGAAGAAGAGACGAAAACCATCTGCCCCTCAAGCAGATACACCGGGTCATTCACGGGACTCTTCCTGAACATTAGCATTAATCACCAGTGTGAAAGAATAAGTATTATCTCTTGCTCAAAAATATAGAGTGCTGAATTGATAACCCTAATTAGTTGTTATTTTACAAATGTTATACTTACTATTCAATTAGCCCACCTAGAGAGATTGGCATCTCTGGGTGCCTACTAACCCCCCCCCATTTTTTCACAGAGTTGGATATGGATGTAACGATCACCCGGGTCACCATACTGGCCTGGTGGTTGTTCCATAGACTAATTCCCTTGGTTAAGGAATTGTTTAGTTTATTGTGTTTTCATTTTATTTACTGTTGTGTATGTTCTAACTTTGTGCTCACATTTTCTAGTGTACCAACTGCTGGCAGTATGTGCCTTTTGTCTATCTTATCAAGCATCTTCTTTTTCTATATAACCCTTTGTGTTCAGGAGGGGACCTCCGGGGCAATTCAGGTAAGCTCAAAAAACAACTACAGTTCACACATTAGACACCAGGAGAATGGCTGACCCTCTGATTAATATTGTTACCCAAAACGTTAAGGGATTAAACTCTCCCACAAAACGCTCCATAGCCATGAAAGCTTTAGCGAAACATAAAGATTCCATAATACTATTGCAGGAGACTCATTTTGTTAATGGGGAGGAACCCAAATTTAAATCAAAAGATTTCCCAACGGGGTATTTTAACTCTCATAATGCTAAAAAGAATGGGGTGGGAATTCTGTTTCATAGGAGTATACACTTTCAATTACTAATTAAATTAACTGACGCTGAGGGTAGAATCCTTCTGTTAGTGGGGCTCTTATACAACAAACCAATCACAATAGTAAATGTCTACGCCCCCAATAGCAGACGGCAAAAATTTTACAAACACCTTCTAGACTTAATTTTAGAACACAAGAAAGGTCTTCTGATATTGGGAGGAGATATGAATGTGACAATAGACTCCACACTGGACACCTCTAAAGGTTCACCCCTCTCTGACACGAGACCCCCGAACGCACTCCTTAAATGCTTAGAGGTCCTAGGATTATTAGATTCCTGGCGCATCTTACACCCTACTCAGAGGAATTACACGTTCTATTCCCACCCATGGTCGGTATACACTCGTATTGACCACCTCTACTTAGACAGGGCATACATATCACAACTTAGGGAAGCAGACATAACACCCACGGTTTGGTCAGACCATTCAGCGGTTTCCATGCAACTGGTCTGGCCAAACAAGCCGAATACACAATTCCTGTGGAGATTGGATAATTCCCTAATCCACTACCCAACCTCAGAGAAACACATTCACCAAGCGTTGACGGAATATTTCCAAGTTAACCAGACACCAGGGATGGCTCCAGAATGCTTATGGGAGGCACACAAAGCTGTGATCAGGGGGGAATGTATTAAACTGTCAGCTCACAGAAGGAGGTTGTACAATTCTGAAATAAACAGATTAACTTCTCAAATATACCACTTAGAACTACAACATAAAAATAACCCCAAGGGACAAACAGAATATGTTCACCTAATGAAGAGTAGACAAGAACTAAATGCCATTTTAACGAAAGAATCACAAAGGAAAGCCCTCTCACTTAGAAAGACGTATTTTTATGAGAGCAACAGGGCAGGCCCTTTCTTAGCAAAATTACTAAAGGCCCAAACAAGAGCTTCCCAAATAGATAAACTCCACACCCCGGACAACAGACCTATATACGACAGCAAAGAAATAGCTAACCTCTTTGGGGACTATTATGCTAAGCTCTACAACTTAGACTCAGACACCTCCCCAGAACATCAGAATCGAATGAGAGAATATATCGAACAGGCTAATCTCCCTAAATTGACCCAAACACAAATTGACAAATTGGATAGCCCCATATCAAAACAAGAAATACTAAAAACAATAAAAGAGCTCCCTACAGGTAAAAGCCCAGGACCGGACGGTTTTACAAACATCTATTACAAGAAGTTTAGGCACATTTTAGCTCCCCATCTTCTTTCTCTTTTTCACACACTGGACGAGACAAACAGTCTGCCCACTAATTCATTATTGGCGCATATAACAGTAATACCCAAACCAGGTAAACCTACAACGGACCCAAGCAATTATCGCCCAATATCACTCCTAAACACAGATGTAAAGATATGGGGGAAGATACTATCAAATAGACTTAACGAAATTATACAAGACATAATTCATACAGATCAAGTAGGATTTGTCCCTAGGAGAGAGGCAAGGGACAACACCATTAGAGTGTTGTCCTTAATGAATTATGCCAAACAAAATAACATACCAGCGTGTTTGCAAGTGTTTGCAGCCAGAGTTAGAGCAGACCCAAACATCCAGGGAATAACAATAGGCCCACATGATTTTAAAATCGCCCTATATGCGGATGACGTCCTTTTTACAATGACTTCCCCCTCACATTCGATCCCTGCCACCTTGTCGGAAATCGCTGAATTTGGTCGTTACTCAAACTTTAAGATAAACTTACAGAAATCAGAAATTCTTAACATTTCCCTTCCCCAAGTAACATTTAGGAATCTATCATCCATCTGCCCTCTTCAGTTCCAATTTAAAACGTTGAAATACCTGGGTATTCAGCTGTCACCGGACAAAAAAGTCTTATTTGAGAATAATTATGCCCCCCTACTACATAGCGTTTCGCGTGATTTACAACACTGGGCAACCAAACCCATCTCATGGTGGGGAAGGATTCAGTGCATAAAAATGACAACTCTCCCAAGAATATTGTATGTTATGCAGACACTTCCCATGGCCCTCCCAAAATGGTATCAGGCTAGACTACAAAAACACATTAACACTTTCATATGGGGAACAAGCAAACCCAGGATCAACAAAGAAACAATGTACAGAACCCTGGCCAATGGAGGCCTGGGCGTCCCATGTGTCTCAATATATTTGGAAGCTGTCACATTACAGAGGGTATTAGATTGGCATGGAGCGAGGGAATCAAAGGCTTGGGTAGCAATAGACTCGCATATACTGAAGGTCCCCAGGGTGGGTACACTATGCTGGATACCGAAACATCTAAGGCCCCCACAATGTATGAATCTAGAGATACATAGACAGATGTTTGACTCTTGGGACAAAATAACTGCCACAAAACCACATATCACAGGGATTAGATCACCCGTGTTCCCTATTCCTATCAATGCAGAATTAATAGGAGGTTTAGATAGCGGACAACAACGTCTGACGGAATGGAGCTTTACAACACCATTAAGAGACTTTACACTGAATCGGAAACTTAAACCCAGGGAAGATATCAGAAACATTGCAAACGGTAACTATGCGAGGTGGCTCAAATACCACCAGTTAGATCACTTCATACACACTTCCCCTCACAGAGCTGACTACTTGAGAGATCTGACAGCATTTGAGCAACTGTGCCTCAAAGAAGAGACAACACCACACTCTCTATCACTTTCAAGAAAACTGTTACAGACGCCGCAAACTACACAGCTTCCCACATATACCACAAAATGGCATCATGACATGGACATAGAAATAGGAACAGAGGACTGGATAAAGATATTTAAAAACACCAAAAAATCTTCCACATCCCCACAAATAATAGAGCTCAATACTAAAGTTATGATGCGATGGTATCTGACACCGGCGAGGTTACATTCGATTTACCCAGGTGCGAGTGATGGGTGTTGGAGAGGATGTGGGCAGAGAGGGAGTTATATACACATGTGGTGGGAGTGCGACAGAGTTAGGCCATTGTGGGAAGGTATAGAGATGCATTTTAGAAGAATACTGCCAGATAGTTTCAGATTGACACATAACATAGCTTTACTTAATGTTAAACCAAACATCACATGTACACTGAGACTCACATTATTGCAAATGGGACTAAATGGTGCCAAGGCCCTGATTGCACACAAATGGAAATCTCCAGACATTCCCTCTATTCCAGTATGGAGGATGAAAGTGTCTAGTCTCCTGTCCTTAGAGGAATATGGCTATGTAAAAAGACATAAATTAAACACTTTAGCTGACATACGCTTCATCTGGGAGGAATCATTACCACCATCACAGAGAAGATTAATAGGATAGTCGAAGCCCCGGAGGTCCTCGCCTATATTTCCTATCACCCCCTTCCATACATTATCTAATGTTATATGACTCAGATGTTACCTGAAGAAACTTTTAATCTATAAGACCTACACATGCCTATGGGTATTCTACTTAGAGAAATCGGTGAGATATTGGATTCAGAGACAATTTATTTTGCACTAGTGAGCACAGGAAAAAGCTGTGAAAATGTTGTGTATTATTTTGTTTTATTTTACTTTGTTTGAAGACTTGTTCACTATCATCATCTGTACTAAATATCAAATTGCAGACTTTGAAGTAATGTCCGTAGAAACTTTATCTTGGCTTGTTGTCTGTATCGTTGTATGTTTTCCAATAAACAGATGTTATAAAAAAAAATAAAAAAAAATTGTTAGATTGTGATTGTGAATCATCAGTTTGCTTGTGCCATTGAATTGTACTTTCCTCCTGCCTGCCAGCCTGTGTGCCAGACCCAACTAGCCAATTAGGGCCACCAATCATATTTCTTGTAACAGTATTGAAAAAATTGTAAATCATCACTTTTTTGACTGTGAATCTCTAGTCTACTAGTGCCCTTGAATTGCATTTTCCTCCGGCCTGCCAGCCTGTGTGCCAGGCCGAATTGCCAACTAGTTACACCAATCATATTTGTTGTCACAGTATTGATAATATTTAAAATTAAAAATTGTTAGATTGTGATTGTGAATCATCAGTTTGCTCGTGCCATTAAATTGCACTTTCCTCCTGCCTGCCAGCCTGTGTGCCAGGCCCAACTAGCCAATTAGTGCCACCAATCATATTTCTTGTAACAGTATTGAAAAAATTGTAAATCATTACTTTTTGACTGTGAATCTGCAGTCTACTAGTGCCCTTGAATTGCATTTTCCTCCTGCCTGCCAGCCTGTGTGCCAGGCCGACTTGCCAACTAGTGACACCAATCATATTTGTTGTCACAGTATTGTTAATATTTAAAATTAAAAATTGTTAGATTGTGATTGTGAATCATCAGTTTGCTCGTGCCATTAAATTGCACTTTCCTCCTGCCTGCCAGCCTGTGTGCCAGGCCCAACTAGCCAATTATTGCCACCAATCATATTTCTTGTAACAGTATTGAAAAAATTGTAAATCATCACTTTTTGACTGTGAATCTGCAGTCTACTAGTGCCCTTGAATTGCATTTTCCTCCTGCCTGCCAGCCTGTGTGCCAGGCCGACTTGCCAACTAGTGACACCAATCATATTTGTTGTCACAGTATTGTTAATATTTAAAATTAAAAATTGTTAGATTGTGATTGTGAATCATCAGTTTGCTTGTGCCATTGAATTGCACTTTCCTCCTGCCTGCCAGCCTGTGTGCCAGGCCGACTTGCCAACTAGTTACACCAATCATATTTGTTCTAACAGTATTGTTAATATTTAAAATTAAAAATTGTTAGATTGTGATTGTGAATCATCAGTTTGCTCGTGCCATTGAATTGCACTTTCCTCCTGCTTGCCAGCCTGTGTGCCAGGCCCATTAGCCAATTAGTGCCACCTATCATATTTCTTGTAACAGTATTTAAAAAATTGTAAATCATCACTTTTTTGACTGTGAATCTGCAGTCTCCTAGTTCTATTGAATTGCAGTTTCCTCCTGCCTGAAAGCCTGTGTGCCAGGCCCACTTGCCAACTAGTTACACCAATCATATTTGTTGTAACATTATTGTTAATATTTTAAATAAAAACATTTTAGATTGTGAATCATCAGTTTGCTCGTGCTATTGAATTGCAGTTTCCTCCTGCAAGCCAGCGTGTGTGCCAGGCCCACTAGCCAACTGGTGCCAACAATCATATTTCTTGTAACTGTATTGAAACACATTTAAATAATAATTTTTTTGACTGTGAATCTTCAGTCTCCTAGTGCCATTGAATTGCAGTTACCTCCTGCCTGCCAGCCTGTGTGCCAGGCCCACTTGCCAACTAGTTACACCAATCATATTTGTTGTAACAGTATTGTTAATATTTAAAATTAAAAATTGTTAGATTGTGAATCATCAGTTTGCTCGTGCCATTGAATTGCACTTTCCTCCTGCCTTCCAGCCTGTGTGCCAGGCCCACTAGCCAACTACTGCCACCAATCATATTTCTGGTAACATAATTGAAAAAAAATTAAATCATAACTTTTTGGACTGTGAATCTTCAGTCTCCTAGTGCCATTGAATTGCAGTTGCCTGCCTGCCAGCGTGTGTGCCAGGCCCACTTGCCGTTTCCAACTAGTGACAACAATCATATTTGTTCTAACAGTATTGTAAATTTTTGGTAAAAACAATTTTTGGACTAAGAAGCATGACTCAGCTAGTTTAATCTAATTGCAGTTGCCTTCCTCACAGCGTGTGTGCCAAACAGGCCCATTTGCCAACTAGTGCCAACAATCATATTTGTTGTCACAGTACTTCTAATATTTAAAAAATAAACATTTTTGACTTTGAAATATCATTCTTTTTTTTGTTGTCAGGCTCACAGCGTATACTGTGCCCACTTGCCCAGTGCCACCACTCATAATTTGTGTAATAGTATTGTAAGTGTCCATTTAAAAAAAAATGACAGGCAAAGGCAGGCCACCACGCAGGTTCCGTTGTGGTCGTGGTGCTGTGATTCCTTTAGACCCTACAAATATGCACATTGCTCAGACGCTGGGAGCCAGGGGGGACGCGCAAAGTTCTGAGGAGGACCTAGTTGAATAGCTAACACAGGACACCCAATCTTCTACATCTTCCGCTCCTAGTCCTCCTAACCTTGACGCACCATCTACGTGCAGCTGTGCTTTGGGCACCTCTCAAGTGACCAGCGCCACTCACCTGCCTGTCGCCACCACCAACACTAGCACCACAGCCGCTTCACTTGATCTGTCACAGGAGTTATTGACACATCAGTTGGAAGAAATGAGTGATGGAGGTACGGTGTGATGATGATGATGATGTTGTACCCGCTGCTGCTTCCTTTCTTGATGTGTCAGATACAAGTGAAGCGGTTGATGATGATGTGTCGGTGGATGTCACGTGGGTGCCTGCTAGAAGAGAAGAAGAAGAGGGGGAAAGTTCAGATGGGGAGACAGAGAGGAGGAGGAGGAGGAGACGAGTTGGAAGCAGGGGGAGGTCATCGCAAGGAGCTAGTGGCACAGTCAGACAGCATGCATCGGCACCCGGGGTCAGCCAGACAGCATGCCGACGCCCATCAACGCATGCTGTTGCCACCACCAGAATGCCGTCATTGCAGAGCTCAGCAGTGTGGCATTTTTTTTGTGTGTCTGCCTCTGACAACAGCGATGCCATTTGCAACCTGTGCCAAAAGAAACTGAGTCGTGGGAAGTCCAACAGCCACCTAGGTACAACTGCTTTGCGAAGGACATGGTCTCCCATCACAAACGCCGATGGGAAGAACACATGAGTAGAAGCAGCACACAAACTGAAAGCCGACCTCCTCCTCCTGCTCCAGCATCTTCAGCCACATCAACACACAAGAAGCCAATTTCTCAAAGTCACCCCCTTGCCCGGCGTCTGACAGCTGGCTTGTCTGAACTCTTAGCCCGCCAGCTTTTACCATACAAGCTGGTGGAGTCTGATGCTTTCAGAAAATTTGTATCTATTAAGACACCGCAGTGGAAGGTACCTGGCAGAAATTTCTTTTCACAAAAGGCAGTCCCAAACATGTACTCTGTTGTTCAAAAGGAAGTTATGGCATGTCTGGCACACAGTGTTGGGGCAAGGGTCCATATGACCACGGATAGCTGGTCTGCAAAGCATGGTCAGGGCAGGTATATCACCTTCATTGGGTAAATCTGCTGACGTCTGACAAGCATGGAATGCGTGGCTCTGCAGAAGAGTTGGTGACACCGCCACGACTTGCAGGCAGGCCTGCTGCTACCTCCTCTACTCCTCCTACTCCATCCTCTTCCATAACCTCTTCCATAACCTCTTCCTCGGCTGAGTCCTCTTCTGCTTCTGCGTCTTGCTCCACATCAATGGCACCCCCCCAGCTCCCCAGGTATTATTCCACATCCCGGGTACGGCAGTGTCACGCCGTCTTGGGGTTGACTTGCCTGAAAGCGAAGAGTCATACCACACCAGCACTCCTGACTGCCCTGAACGCACAGGTGGATCAGTGGCTGACTCCGCACCAACTGGAGATTGGCAAGGTTGTTTCTGACAATGGAAGTAATTTGGTGGCAGCATTGAAATTGGGCAAGTTGACACATGTGCCGTGCATGGCACATGTGTGTAATCTGATTGTTCAACGATTTGTCCATAAGTACCCAAGCTTACAGGACTCCTGAAGCAGGCCAGGAAGGTGTGTGGCCATTTCAGGCGTTCCTACACGGCCATGGCGCATTTGTCTGATATCCAGCGTCGAAACAACCTGCTAGTGAGGCGCTTGATTTGCGACAGCCCGACATGGTGGAATTCAATACTCCTAATGTTTGACCACCTGCTCCAACAAGAAAAAGCTGTTAATGAGTATTTGTATGACCGGGGTGCTAGGACAGCCTATGGGGAGCTGGGGATTGTTTTGCCAAATTACTGGAAGCTCATGCGCAATGCCTGTAGGCTCATGCATCCTTTTGAAGAGGTGACAAACCTTGTCAGTCGCACCGAAGGCACCATCAGCGATATCATACCATTTGTTTTCTTCCTGGAGCGTGCCCTGCGAAGAGTGCTGGATCAGGCCGTAGATGAGCGTGAAGAGGAAGAGTTGTGGTGTCCATCACCCCCACAAACAGCCTTATCAGCATCGCTTGCTGGACCTGCGGCAAGGCAGGAAGAGGATTGTGAGGAAGAGGAGTCAGAGGAGGAATGTGGCTTTGAGGAGGAGGAAGACCGAGCACAACAGGCATCCCAGGGTGCTCGTTGTTGTCACCTCTCTGGTACCCGTGGTGTTGTACGTGGCTGGGGGGAAGAAGATACCCTCAGTGAGATCAGTGAGGACGAGGCACGGGACATGATTAGCTCGGCATCCAACCTTGTGCAAATGGGTTCTTTCATGCTGTTGTGCCTGTTGAGGCACCCTCGTATAAAAAAGCTGAAGGAGAACAACCTGTACTGGGTGTCCACGCTCCTAGACCCCCGGTATAAGCATAAAGTGCCTGAAATGTTACCAAATTCACGCAAGTCTTAAAGGATGGAGCATTTTAAAAATAAATTAAAAAATATGCTTTACACAGCGTATAAGGGTGATGTCACAGCACAAAAGAATGTAACAGGGGAAGAGATGAAAGTAATCCTCCTCCTCCCACGACCACGGGGGCAAGGACAGGATGCTTTCCTGATGTCTTGTTGATGGAGGACATGCGTACCTTTTTAACTCCCATGCATCGCCAGAGCCTTTCGGGATCCAGCCTCAGAGAAAGACTCAACCGACAGGTAGAAGACTACCTAGCATTAACTGCGGATCTCGACACTCTGAGGAGCGATGGACCCCTTGACTACTGGGTGTGCAGGCTTGACTTGTGGCCTGAGTTATCCCAATTTGCAATGGAACTTCTGGCCTGCCCCACTTCAAGTGTCCTGTCCGAAAGGACCTTCAGTGCAGCATGAGGTTTTGTCACTGAGAAGAGAAGTCGCCTTGGTCAAAAAAGCCTTGACTATCTCACCTTTATTAAAATGAATGAGGGATGGATCCCGAAGGGACTGACATTGGGCGATACATTTGAGTAAAAAAGGCCTGATGATGAGATGAGCTGGCTTGGGCTACAACTGGTACACACGCTGGCTTTTTTTTTATTATAATGCAGGATGACTTGCTTGACTTATCCGCCAACAACTAGTGTTCAAGCCGCAAGCTTTTAGGGCACTTTCTAAATGTTTTACAAACATCAATTTTTATGGACGCTGCTACAGCAGTGGCTACAACAATACCCAATTTTTCAGTCATTTGTACATGCCTAATTTTTCTGGCCTCTGCTGCTGCTCTGTGGGTACAAAACTCAAAGCAAAAAATAAGGCACATAAAAGTGATTAAACTGTTAAGAATAGTACAACTTAACACACCACTCATATCTGGTAGACCATTAAATTGCACACGCAGTGCCCCAAATTTCAAGGAGGAGGACCGACCAAGCATCTTTATCTGTCTCTTGGTTGCTCTAAATTATCTCCGGGTTCCATCTATGCCATACCTGTACTCTATTGTGCAAAAGGGTGGCATATGTGGTGTTGCATGCTGTTGTGCCTGTTGAGGGTCGTGGCCCATGGTATAAAAAGGCTGAAGGAGAACGACCTGTAATGGGTGTCCAAGCACATTTGTGGTAAAATGTTCCCGGTTCCTCTCAATTACCTCCGGGTTCCTCAAATCAATGCCATACCTGTACTCTATTGTGCAAAAGGATGGCATATGTGGTGTTTCCTGCAGTTGTTTCTGTTGAGGGTGCTGGACCCTCTTATAAAAAGGCTGAAGGAGAACGACCTGTACTGGGTGTCCCAGCATGGTTTTTTGGCCAATTTCCCGGTTGCAAAAAATTATCTCTGGGTTTCTAAAATCAATGCCGTACCTGTACTCTATTGTTCAAAAGGATGCAAAATGTCTGCTTTCCAGCTGTTGTTTCTGTTGAGGGTCCTGGACCCTCTTATAAAAAGGCTGAAGGAGAAATAAGTGTACTGAGTGTCCAATCATTTTTTTTTGGTTCAATTTCCCGGTTCATAAACATTATCTCTGGGTTTCTAAAATCAATGCTGTACCTGTACTCTATTGTTCAAAAGGATGCCATATGTCCTATTTCCTGCTGTTGTTTTTGTTGAGGGTCCTGGACCCTCCTTTAAAAAGGCTGAAGTAGAAAGAAGTGTACTGGGTGTCAAATCATTTTTTTGGTTCAATTTCCCGGTTCCAACAAATTATCTCCGGGTTTCTAAAATCAATGCCTTACCTGTAATCTATTGTTCAAAAGGATGCCATATGTCCTCTTTCCTGCTGTTGTTTCTGTTGAGGGTCCTGGACCCTCTTATAAAAAGGCCGAAGGAGAAAGAAGTGTACTGGGTGTCCAATCAATATTTTTTTCTATTTCACGTTTCCTAAAAATTATCTCCGGGTTCCTCAAATCAATGCCATACCTGTACTCTATTGTGCAAAAGGATGGCATATGTGGTGTTTCCTGCAGTTGTTTCTGTTGAGGGTGCTGGACCCTCTTATAAAAAGGCTGAAGGAGAACGACCTGTACTGGGTGTCCTAGCATGGTTTTTTGGCCAATTTCACGGTTGCAAAAAATTATCTCTGGGTTTCTAAAATCAATGCTGTACCTGTACTCTATTGTTCAAAAGGATGCAAAATGTCCGCTTTCCAGCTGTTGTTTCTGTTGAGGGTCCTGGACCCTCTTATAAAAAGGCTGAAGGAGAAATAAGTGTACTGGGTGTCCAATCATTTTTTTGGTTCAATTTCCCGGTTCATAAACATTATCTCTGGGTTTCTAAAATCAGTGCTGTACCTGTACTCTATTGTTCAAAAGGATGCCATATGTCCTATTTCCTGCTGTTGTTTTTGTTGAGGGTCCTGGACCCTCCTTTAAAAAGGCTGAAGTAGAAAGAAGTGTACTGGGTGTCAAATCATTTTTTTGGTTCAATTTCCCGGTTCCAACAAATTATCTCCGGGTTTCTAAAATCAATGCCTTACCTGTAATCTATTGTTCAAAAGGATGCCATATGTCCTCTTTCCTGCTGTTGTTTCTGTTGAGGGTCCTGGACCCTCTTATAAAAAGGCTGAAGGAGAAAGAAGTGTACTGGGTGTCCAATCAATGTTTTTTTCTATTTCACGTTTCCTAAAAATTATCTCTGGGTTTCTCATATCAATGCCTTACCTGTACTCTATTGTTCAAAAGGATGCCATATGTCCTCTTTCATGCTGTTTTTTTTATCAGTATTTTTGTATATTTTAGAACAGTTACAGTTATAATGCAATTATAGGTTCACAAAGATTATGACTTTGCACACTGCCATTTTCAATGCAGCCTTTTGACATGTCGTGTGATATGAATACAATAATGGTATGTTTTGAATCTGCTGAGCCTAAAAAAAATAAAAAAAAGATATAATTTAACTTGAGTTACTAACTGAAGCATGATTTACAATAGGGGTTAGATCTATAAGCAGCAGCATAAAAAAACTTAAAATCTGCTTCACACAGCGGTTAGGCTGTATTCCTTTAGGGGCGCAAAGAGATGGCTAATGACCGGAACACTCCAGGAACTTTCCAAGAGTCGCTGTCTTGTGTTTCGGGTGATGTTGGAGACATCTGTGTAGTGTACAGGGAAACCAAAAATCCTCTCCATCTCTGTGCACCACAGGACGTCCTCCTTGTCATCCATAACCACAGGAAACTGCTGGCATTTTGTTTGCTTCAAGGAGTTCAGTTGAGTGGTGATAGTACGGGACCCTCTTATAAAAAGGCGGAAGTAGAAAGAAGTGTACTGGGTGACCAATCATTTTTTTGGTTCAATTTCCCGGTTGCAACAAATTATATCCGGGTTCCTAAAATCAATGCCTTACCTGTAATCTATTGTTCAAAAGGATGCCATATGTCCACTTTCCTGCTGTTGTTTTTTTTGAGGGTCCGGGACCCTCTTATAAAAAGGCTGAATTAGAAAAAAGTGTACTGGGTGACCAATCATTTTTTTTTTGGTTCAATTTCCCGGTTGCAACAAATTATATCCGGGTTTCTAAAATCAATGCCTTACCTGTACTCTATTGTTCAAAATGATGCCATATGTCCTCTTTCCTGCTGTTGTTTCTGTTGAGGGTCCTGGAGCCTCTTATAAAAAGGCTGAAGTAGAAAGAAGTGTACTGGGTGTCCATCCAATCATTTTTTGGGTTCAATTTCCCTGTTCATACAAATTATCTCCTGGTTTCTAAAATTAATGCCTTACCTGTAATCTATTGTTCAAAAGGATGACATATGTCCTCTTTCCTGCTGTTGTTTCTGTTGAGGGTCCTGGACCCTCTTATAAAAAGGCCGAAGGAGAAAGAGGTGTACTGGGTGTCCAATCAATGTATTTTTCTATTTCCTGTTTCCTAAAAATTATCTCCGGGTTTCTAAAATCAATGCCTTACCTGTAATCTATTGTTCAAAAGGATGCCATATGTCCTCTTTCCTGCTGTTGTTTCGGTTGAGGGTCCTGGACCCTCTTATAAAAAGGCTGAATTAGAAAGAAGTGTACTGGGTGTCCAATCAATGTATTTTTCTATTTCCTGTTTCCTAAAAATTATCTCTGGGTTTCTAAAATCAATGCCTTACCTGTAATCGATTGTTCAAAAGGATGCCATATGTCCTTTTTCCTGCTGTTGTTTTTGTTGAGGGTCCGTGACCCTCTTATAAAATGGTCGAAGGCGAATGACCTGTACTGTACTGGGTGTCCAAGCATGGTTTTTAGTTCAATTTCACGGTTCCTAAAAATTATCTCCGTGTTCCTAAAATCAATGCCATACCTGTACTCTATTGTTCAAAAGGATGGCATAGGTGGTGTTTCCTGCTGTTGTGACTGTTGAGGTTCGTGGGCCATCGTATAAAACGGCTGAAGGAGAATGACCTGTACTGCCTTGCTGCTACTTTTAGGCAGGCCATCTCTTTGCATACATGCCCACAGACTCTGTAACGGATGCCTCTTTTAGGGAGAGGTGCAGCCATAATGCAGGGTCAGAACCTCTGCCTGCAACTGTTATACTCGATTTTGCGAAAGGAAGTAACCTTACCATGGTTCCCTGACCGCACGTCTTGTTGTTATATTTTGTTGAGGGTAATCATGATTGCCATGTAGACCACCCCCGAGAGGCCTGGAAGTAACAGGGATTAAAGTGCTAAGAATAGTACTAATTTACACAACCGAGTTAGCCATGTGTCTTAGTCCAAGACAGCATGCCTTTTTTTTTGGTTTGGTGCGGCTAATCATGCAGGCCATATAAACCTCCCACCATTCGGTGTTGTAACAGGTATTAAACTAATAAGAACAGTACTACCAAAATAAATCCAATCAACAGGCTTTGAAGAGCCAAGGTTTTATTGTTGTACTATGTTAGGCTAAACATGATGGCCATGTAGACCACCCCCGAGAGGCCTGGAAGTAACAGGGATGAAAGTGCTAAGAATAGAACTACTTTAAACAACAGAGTTAGTCATGGGTCTTAGTCCAAGACCGCATGGCTTTTTTTTGGGTTGGGTGCGGCTAATCATGCAGGCCATATAGACCTGCCACCATTTGGTGTTGTATCAGGTATTAAACTAATAAGAACAGTACTACCAAAATAAAGCCAATTAACAGGCTTTGAAGAGCCAAGGTTTTATTGTTGTACTATGTTAGGTTAAACATGATGGCCATGTAGACCACCCCCGAGAGGCCTGGAAGTAACAGGGATGAAAGTACTAAGAATAGAACTACTTTAAACAACCGAGTTAGTCATGGGTCTTAGTCCAAGACCGCATGGCTTTTTTTGGGTTGGGTGCGGCTAATCATGCAGGCCATATAGACCTGCCACCATTCGGTGTTGTATCAGGTATTAAACTAATAAGAACAGTACTACCAAAATAAAGCCAATTAACAGGCTTTGAAGAGCCAAGGTTTTATTGTTGTACTATGTTAGGCTAAACATGATGGCCATGTAGACCACCACCGAGAGGCCTGGAAGTAACAGGGATGAAAGTGCTAAGAATAGCACTACTTGAAACAACCGAGTTAGCCATGGGTCTTAGTCCAAGACCGCTTGGCTTTTTTTTGGGTTGGGTGTGGCTAATCATGCAGGCCATATAGACCTGCCACCATTCGGTGTTGTATCAGGTATTAAACTAATAAGAACAGTACTACCAAAATAAAGCCAATTAAAAGGCTTTGAATAGCCAAGGTTTTATTGTTGTACTATGTTAGGCTAAATATGATGGCCATGTAGACCACCCCAGAGAGGCCTGGAAGTAACAGGGATGAAAGTACAAAGAATAGAACTACTTTAAACAACCGAGTTAGTCATGGGTCTTAGTCCAAGACCGCATGGCTTTTTTTTGGGTTGGGTGCGGCTAATCATGCAGGCCATATAGACCTGACACCATTCGGTGTTGTATCAGGTATTAAACTAATAAGAACAGTACTACCAAAATAAAGCCAATTAACAGGCTTTGAAGAGCCAAGGTTTTATTGTTGTACTATGTTAGGCTAAACATGATGGCCATGTAGACCACCCCCGAGAGGCCTGGAAGTAACAGGGATGAAAGTACTAAGAATAGAACTACTTTAAACAACCGAGTTAGTCATGGGTCTTAGTCCAAGACCGCATGGCTTTTTTTTGGGTTGGGTGCGGCTAATCATGCAGGCCATATAGACCTGACACCATTCGGTGTTGTATCAGGTATTAAACTAATAAGAACACAAAATAAAGCCAATTAACAGGCTTTGAAGAGCCAAGGTTTTATTGTTGTACTATGTTAGGCTAAAGATGATGGCCATGTAGACCACCCCCGAGAGGCCTGGAAGTAACAGGGATGAAAGTACTAAGAATAGAACTACTTTAAACAACCGAGTTAGTCATGGGTCTTAGTCCAAGACCGCATGGCTTTTTTTTGGATTGCGTGCGGCTAATCATGCAGGCCATATAGACCTGCCACCATTCGGTGTTGTATCAGGTATTAAACTAATAAGAACAGTACTACCAAAATAAAGCCAATTAATGGGCTATAAAGAGCCAAGGTTTTATTGTTGTATTTTGTTAGGATAATCATGATGGCCATGTAGACCACCCCCGAGAGGCCTGGAAGTAACAGGGATGAAAGTGCTAAGAATAGTACTACTTTTTAAACAACCGAGTTAGCCATGGGTCTTAGTCCAAGACCACATGGCTTTTTTTTTGGTTGGGTGCGGCTAATCATGCAGGCCATATAGACCTCCCACCATTCGGTGTTGTAACAGGTATTAAACTAATAACAACAGTACTAATTAACATAACCTAGTTACCATGGGTCCCAGAGCATATGTTTTATTATTATATTTTGTAAGGGTAATCATGCAGGCCATATAGACCTCCCCCGATAGGGTGAGTAACAGGTTTTGAAATGCTAAGAACAGTACTACTTAACACAAACTTACCATGGGTCCCAGAGCATATGTCTTATTATTATATTTTGTTAGGGTAATCATGCAGCCCATATAGACACCCCCGATAGGGTGAGTAACAGGTATTAAAATGCTAAGAAGAGTACTACTTAACACAACCTAGTTACCATGGGTCCTAGACCGCATGTCTTGTTATTATATTTTGTAAGGGTAATCATGCAGGCCATATAGACCTCCCCCGATAGGGTGAGTAACAGGTATTAAAATGCTAAGGACAGTACTACTTAACACAACATAGTTACCATGGGTCCCAGAACGCATGTCTTGTTATTATATTTTGCTAGGGTAATCATGCAGGCCATATAGACCTCCCCCGATAGGGTAAGTAACAGGTATTAAAATGCTAAGAACAGTACTACTTAACACAAAGTTACCATGGGTCCCAGAACCAGAGCAGATGTCTTATTATTATATTTTGTATGGGTAATCATGCAGGCCGTATAGACCTCCCCCGATAGGGGGAGTTACAGAGATTAAAGTGCTAAGAATAGTTTTTGATTACTGTACGGTTCTCTTCACCTGTTGATTAATTTGTAATATATTATTGAAGTCATTTAATTACTAACATTTGTATTTTATGCCTATGAAATAATAACCTTTTAGATTTATATATTATGAGCCTGACATATGAAATCGGACCACTAAGGCTCCACACATTTCCATTGAAATAGAACTCTGATTAACTTTAATTTTGAACTTGAGTCCTCTGCTATTTAAGGACACTGATAACTGAGACCAGGCACTCTTGAGAAAGCCGGGTTGTCACTGGTGAAACGCGTTGAGGTCTTTTGGTCTTGTTGTGGATCCATAGCAGCAGTTGCAATAGCGTATTGCGAAGCAGCCTGTGACGTAGCGTACCAGCCACACCTCCCTGATACCGGCCGGGAATTGTTTGTACTGAGTTAACGCTGGGAGTCGATGCAGACAGCCACGAACTTTGCAGCTGTGGAATATCTTTTATTGCGGTTTTATTGAGGCCCTTTTTTATCTGAATTCTAGTAAGTTATGTTACTAGTGTGTGTCACTTGGATAGTAATAAAGTAATACCTTGAGTCGGAGGTGCGCTGTCTTCTTTTTGTTGCAGTTTTGTTGGCTTTCCTCCGATGGAACAAGAAGCCCATCGTTTGTTGAACAGCTGCACTCCGCTGAGACTCTTCATTCTCTTTCCCCCTGTTGGATGCTACAGTGTGTGAATCTGTTTCTACCATATTTCAGAACACACGTAGTTTGGTAACGTAGCGCAGTTCTCTGCTATTATCTTTTACAAAGGTATTTTTAAGTTTTTAAGACCTAACAGAGACATACAGTATATGATATGGTAAAGGTCCCTTACCACAAGGACAAATGCGCCTAGGAATGTCATTGCAGTAATGTAACTGATAAAGCGTTGGGTTAATACTTATGGTCCCTGTAAAACGTCCATTTACTTTTTAGGGAAAAAGCAGATGGCAGCAAAAATAAAATGTAGTCCCTTTTAATGTTGTATTTAAAGAGGATAGACTGTGTGAGTTCTGCAGGCTTCGTGGCTTCTAATTCAGAGACTCAGCATGTTTAATGTATCTAGGTCTCTATTAGGAAATCATTAAAATCTGTTTTTTTTTTATTCAAACAGGTCCAGCTTTCCAACTGACTTTAAAAAACCTTTGAGGAGGTTGGCTCAAGACAGGTCCTTCAAGTCAAACAAAGGTCATACTATCCGCAAGCTGCTAACAATAAAAAATAAAATGGACTGGACCAATTAGCAACTGACCTGACTTAAATAGACCTATCTGCTAATCCAAGTTAACTTCATGTTGATTGACTGTTTTGTGTAAAGAACTAGTTCCATTTCATCCATTTGTAGACTGAATTTAATATTTTAGAGAAAATGTTACTGACTTTTAAGGACGTACTATACATTGGAATTTAAATTTAATAAATATATTTAATTGCCTCTCCCTAGCCAATTGACACCTGTTATTTGTTCACTGTCAATCCAAATAAATTGTGTTGTACTTATGGACTTCACACTTAAATTTGCAAGCTGAAATCAAAAACCTTTAAAGCATAACATCAGCTAGATCTCACAAGTTAATTTAACATGTTTGTGTTAGCTATTTTGATCCAAAACCAACTTTAACCAACAATGGCACTGTGTATGCAATTAGTGACTTTGCAGCAAATTTGCTTCCAAGTGTACTAATACGTCTAATTGTAACCACTAGGATGTGGAGAATTACACAGTGTCATCCTGGATTGAGCCTATGGTTGCAATGATATTACACCTTTAACAAATCTATAATTGACATTCCAAACTTCCCACACTACTTAGAGTCACAACAACTTGTTTCAAAAGGGGAGGTCATCCGCTCAAATGTGGTATTGTGGTTCCCTTTAAAATGAAGATGTAAAAATGGTGCTGACCTGCAGTGTAAATTAGACATGTGTGTGAAAGGTTCTAACAAAACTTGCTTCACTGGCCACAAGAGAGTTTACTGGGGAGATCTATGAAGCTATTACAGGACCTCATTCTCCCCTCTGATATAGTGGGAATGTGACCCCCTCATTTTAAGTTGGGATTTCATGAATTTCAGATGACCTTCTAATTTGCAAGTAAGTATCCTGTGATCACCTGCCTCAACTAGATGATGACCCTAACATATCCCATAAAGTGCAAACATTCAATAAATATTTCCTTTTTTTTTTCTTTTTCTTCTTTTTTCTCTCTCTCTGTTTTTTTTTTTTTTTTTTATAAAGTTTTTATTGAAACTAATGAAACAACAATACAGGTTACAGTATACGTAATAGAATACAAAATAATACAATACAATATAATAGTATATAGTGCAGGGAGTGATTCCGTATAAAGTGGAGTCAATCACAATACAATCTGGTCCCCTTAATTATATCCACAGTACATGACATAATATATTCCTTTTGGTCACTTAGGTCAAATCTTGTATAATGGTAGGTCTACTTCTCCCTCTGTCTGGTGTGTTGTGTGCGCTACTTTGTGTAGAGTGACAATATTCTTCCCACAGAAAGTTCATTGCTAAGAAATCATCTAATTTTTTTGTAATATGGTAGCGAAATTTTTCCATTGCTAACGTGTGATTAACTAATGAGCGCCATTCCTGAATTGAGGGGGGTACTGTCGATTTCCATTTTCTTGGTATTAACCTTCTGGCACAATTAAGTAGTATGATTATAAGTCGCTGTCTCAATTTACATTTAATTGTTGGTATGTTATTAAATAAAAATATGATAGGGTCTAAGGGTATCTCGATATGAATTACCTTTGTGATGGCCCTGTGAATGTCATTCCAAAATTGGCCAAGGTGTGGGCATGACCACCAGATATGCTGGTAATTTCCCTCTCCTCCACATGTTCTCCAACATCTATTATCTTTAATGCCATATATTGCAGCTATTTTAACTGGGGTCTTATACCATCTACATAACAGTTTTATATTTGATTCCAATTGCGCGGCTGATGAGGTGTGTGAGCACATGTTATTGAATATCCTTGCCCATTGTTTTGGGGTTGTATGGATTTGAAGTTCTTCCGACCATTTGTCTGTGTAGGGCGGAAGGTCTTTGGAATGATATTCTAATAATAATTTATATATTGCCGAGAGTGATCCCTTTGAGTATGTCTCCATACTACATATTGACTCAAAGGGAGATAATGGTCTGTTAAAGTGGGTGCGTTTGATATGAGTGGTAAGATAGTGATTTAGTTGAAAATATCTGAACCATGCGTCAAAATAATTTCCAAATGCTTCTTGCAAAACATTCCTAGGTTTGAGGGATTTGTTGTCCATGGCAAAACTACATGGTATGGTGTCTCTTAATTTTAAGTCCCTTATGTATTGATTGATTTGATACCCCTGAGCTTCAGGATTATATTTCAGAGGTGTTAAAGGGGAGGGTGTGCTCGAAATCAGTGGGAAGTTGATAAGACATGTGTCCCAAGTTTTAAATGTGAGCCTGGTGATTTCCGATGTATTGGAACTGATAGGTCTGTGAATGTGTGGTATCCAACAGCTTGCTCCTAGTTGTGCATTTTGTGCTAAGTCGTGTTCTAGTCCTACCTATTCCTTGTGAGTGCCATGTTTACACCAGTCTATTATTCATGTTAATGTACATGCTATAAAATAGTAGTGTATATTTGGCATACCCAACCCTCCTTGGGATTTAGTACGATAAATGACGTTTTTTGCAATTCTAGGGCGCTTGTTAAGCCACAAATAGGCGTTTAGCAAGTTTTGGAGTTTGTTTAGAAATGTTTTGGATAGCGCTAGTGGGATAGTCTGGAAGGTATATAAAATTTTAGGTAGGATAGTCATTTTTATGGCGTGTAACCTACCTAACCATGATAAAGTCTTGTTGTGCCAGGATTGTAGCTCTTTTTGTATATTGTTTAGAAGGGGGGTATAATTTGCTTTAAACATTTGTTGGGGATCGCTCGTAATATTGATTCCCAAATACCTTAAAGAATATTTCTGGAATTTGTATTGGTACATGGACGTTATGTAATTTAAGTCAGATTGTGGGGTCCCTATTCCTATAAACTCAGATTTTGAGGCATTAATCTTAAAGTTTGATAATTTACCATATGTGTGGAGTTCACTGTGAAGTACAGGCATGGAAGTAAGCGGGTCAGTAATGGATAACAGAATATCATCCGCATACATTGAGATTTTATAATTTTTTTCATGGATAGTTATGCCAGTGATACCCTTATTGTTCCTTATTCGTGCTGCCAGGGCCTCCATGGTTAGGGCAAACAACAGTGGGGACAGGGGGCATCCCTGTCGGGTGCCGTTATGTATAGTAAAAGATTGGGATATGGAGTCGTTTAGTTTAATTTTTGCATTTGGGGAACTGTATAGGGACATAATCTTAGATATAAATTCATCGGGGAAACCGAATTTGACTAATATTTGCTTAAGAAAGGCCCAATTTAGACGCGAAGATTGCAGAGATTTTTGTCTTTGAGGAATAGTCGATCAGGGTTTGTATTTTGATAGTATTATCTCTAGCCTCACGATATGGGGTAAAACCGACCTGATTATAATGGATTAGTTGGGGAAGTAATTTGTTCAACCTATTTGCTATTATTTTGCCATATATTTTGATATCGATATTAAGTAGGGAAATAGGGCGAAAATTAGCTGGTGAGTCAGGGGGTTTGCCCGGTTTTGGCAAGACTATAATATATGCTGCTAACATTGAGGGGGGAGGAGGATTAATGAGTGACATATTATTGAACAAATTGTGCAAAGCGGGGGTTAGGATGGGGCAAATGTCTGGTAATATTTGGCGGAAAAACCGTCCGGGCCTGGGCTTTTGCCCGGTGCCAGGTCTTTAATGGCTGCTAGAATTTCATTGGAGGTAATTGTTGATTTTAACTCTTCTCGTTGTTCTGATGAGATTGAGGGGAGTTGACAGGAGTCTAAATATGTTTGTATGTCTTCCACAAATTGTGTTTCAGGAACTGAGGTATTATCCCGCAGGTTATAGAGATTTGAGTAATACTTATAAAACTGGTCTAGTATGTCTGGAGTTGTATTTATGGTGGTGTTGTGAGGAGTCTTTAGTTCATGGATGAAAGTTTTTAACCTAGCTCTTTTAAGATGTCTTGCTAACATTTTCCCCGCTTTATTACTTTCATGATAGTATATTTGTTTTATTTTCATAGCCGTTTTCTGATGTTCTAGGGCTAGGAATGTATCCAGCTGTTCTCTAACCTTACTTATTTAATCTAGAATTGAGGTGTTTTGGGGATCTTTTTTATGTGAATAATCTAGTTGCCCTAGTCTTGTGGTAAATGTGGTATAAAGTTGTCTAGAGGTTTTATGAAGTTGTGCTTTATATTTTATAAGTTCTCCTCTGAGAGTACATTTATGGGCTTCCCATATTATATATGGGTCGTCTACTGAATTGTTGTTGATCTGAAAGTATTCCTCCATAACCTTTGAAAGGTGGTCTACAAGGGGCTGGTGTGTTAATAGGGAATCATCAAGTCTCCAGAGAAAAGGACTGGTAGGAGTGTTAGACCAATTGATTTGCACTGTAACCGCCGAGTGATCGGACCAAGATGTGGGGGTAATTGTGGAGCTAGTTATTAAAGAGAGGCCTGCTTCATTTGTGAGCAAATAATCTATTCTGCTGTAGGATTGTGAGGGGTGGGAATAGAAGGTGTAATCTTTTACCAAGGGGTGAGAGAAGCGCCAGATATCATATAAATTGCAATCTCGTAGAGCTTTCCATAGATAAGTCAAAGTGCGTTTTGATGTCCTAAATTGAGGGTTAGAGGTGTCCATGGAGGGTTGAAAGGGGAAGTTGAAGTCACCTCCAAGAAAAATTGGTCCTTTAGTGATGTCTAGCAGTCTACGGAACATTGCTTTAAAAAAGGGCATGTGTTGAGTGTTAGGGGCGTAGATGTTAATTAAAGTGATTGGTCTACCATACATTAGCCCTGCTATGCCTAGAAATCTACCCTCACTATCCTTGACTGTCTGTAGAGCTTTAAAAGGGATATGTTTGCGAACTAGAATACTAACCCCACAGTGTTTGGTTGGCGCGGTATTATGAAAGTGTTGAGTGTAATGTTTACCAAAGTATTTGGGGATTTGTGTTTTTTTGAAATGTGTCTCCTGTAGAAACAATATGTCAGCTTTTCTCTTGTGTAGATCCGATAGAGCTTTTGACCTTTTACATGGGGAAAGAAACCCTTTCACATTTTGAGTTAATATTGTAATTGGAACAGCTGTTCGTTTAGTGTTCATTGTATAAATTAATAGGGTAGTGTACTTCTGTCATGGGTCTTACACATATAAGCTCTCTCTCTGTTTTTTGTTGTTTTGTTGCTTTTTATTAGACCTAGAAAATGCCAACAACATGGTACCTCCAAATATGTTTAAAATATTAATGTTGTAATATATTTTATTGAATTGGGACTATTTGTTTTTCTTATCAGAGAGAGCAAACCAGATTATGAGTGGAGCACAAACATTAAGGTGGTTTATCATGAGTGTTTGAGTTTGTCGGGCTTACAGATAGTATTACAAGTTAAAAGTAAACCTGATCGTTTGAGCGCAATTGCAATTTACACTAGAATGATTACCTAAACTTCAGAGCTCTGGTTAACTGTTTCGCGAAACATAAAGGTTACACAAAACACATCAAAATACATTACAAAGTATAGTTACACTCATAATAACACCATCTGATAGAAATTATTTAGAAAAAATATTGCACACAAAAGTTATAAAGTCTGAAAGATATGAGGTCTCAGGTGTTAGAAAAAATGTCAGGCAAAGGACTTTAACATTGAGATACATACATATACATTTTTAAAAATGTATATGTATGTATGTGTATATATATATATATATATATATATATATATATATATATATATGTGTGTGTGTGTGTGTGTGTGTGTGTGTGCGTGTTTATATGTGTATACATATGTATTTATGTATTAAGATGTGTATACACATACAAACACACAAATACATATGTACACATAGATATATAAGTGCATTGGAGCCCTTTGCAGTTAAGTAGATGAAAACATGTAAAAACATATTTATGCAATATTCATATTTAATAAAATATTATAGTGTATATTTATTGTAAATATTTGACATTTCAGTGTTCTGAAAATAGCAGAATATGTTCTATGAATTTCTAAATATATATTACTATATATATCTGTATACATCTATACCTTTATATAATCTTGTGTGTATATACAGTATATATATATATATATATATATATATATATATATATATATATATATATATATATATATATATATATATATATATATATATATAGGTATAAATATATATTGTACCAAAAAACATCAAATATATGTAGAAATATTTATCCATGAATAAATAGAACATACTCTACAATGTGAAGAACATTGGAATGTGAAATATTTATATTTTCATGTCTGGTTAGTGGGTGAGTGGGATGTTTTGTTTCCACATTTTTGCTCCATTTACTTTTATGGAGGAATAGGTTATCGCACGCACGATATTCTAACTTCGGCATTTTGAGCACATTTTAGTGAGTGAGCAATTAATTTCCTTCAAATTGTAATACGAGTGCAACCCGATGCATGCATATAGTTTACTTCTAGCGCAGTTAGTGGGCGAGCGAAAGCGCTAAATTGTGTTCCACTCATAATCTGGCATTAAATCAGAAAAAAACTGCTCCAGCCACCTTCTTCCTTAAAAAGGACCTTATTTTGGACATCAGGGTCCTCAGGCTTGCAACAAACAACTTTTCTGATCTATACTAGGGGGCATATTTATCTTAGTGCGAGTGGACATGATAAGATGTAGCGTATTATGTCCGCTGCACATTGATATACATCAGCATTTATCATTGCACAAGCAGTCCTTGGGAACTGCTGGTGCAATACCGTGCCTTGCAGATTTGTGGCCAATCGGCCGCTAGCAGGGGGTGTCAATCAACCCGATCGTATTTGATTGGGTTGATTTCTGTCCGCCGCCTCAGAGCAGGCAGACAAGTTATGAAGCAGTGGTCTTTAGAAACAAGGGGCATCAAGCTCCATTCGGTTTTGATTATTCGGCCCCTCAGTCCTTAGTCTGCCAATCACCAGCACTATTCAACTCAAAAAGCTGGAAAAAATGCATTCAAATACATTACATAGCAATTACCAATATGTAAAGTGTTTTTTCCCCACTTTTTTTCTCCATTGAGTTCTATGAGGGAATAGGTAAACGTGCTCTCAATATACTAACTTCTGCTTTTTGTGCTCGTTGGGTTAGGTCTTGAATGAAAACAGTTTTGTCATAATATGAACGCAACCCGATGAGCGCAAAAAGCTTACTTCTAGAGCAATTAAATCTTGAGCGGGAGCGTTAATTAGTGCTCCACTTGTAAACTGGCCCTTCATAGGTGGAATAGTATAACGCTGTGTTATTATTTGTGTTATTGATTTTGTATCCTTTATATTAGAATGCTGATTGATTCTTACCTTATGTCTTATTTTTTCAGCCATGCATGCAAATTGATTTTTGCCACCTATACTTTATGCATTTTTTGCTTTTGTCTACCTTTTGTTAGCATATAAATAAATAAAATAAAAAAAACAAAACAAAGGAGCATGAAACCACATTTTGGATATAGAATAGCCCTTTTCCAAAGGAACCTCGTTCCTGTGTCAAGTACATGGTAGGTTTTTGCCTTTAAAATTACAATCTAATGTATGTATGAGGAGTAGTGGCACTAAAGGACTCCCAATCTTCTAAAAACAGCATACAACACACAGAAAATACTGCACATATAAACGAAGGGATTACTCTCTTACAAAGATGTTTTAATGCACCTAGGCTTAAAAAAGGATGCCCAGCATTTTCATCATCTTCACTAATCTGCAGAGGCATCACACCCAGTGCTTGAGAGACAGCAAACCATGCACAGGGGAATCCAAAGGAGCAGACAACATCAGGAAGATACTGGATTATTAAAGGATAATTTGTTAATAATAATAAATTATAATTGTTATTAACTTTCAACCATGTGATTGCAATACTTTTATTTTAGCACAGCAGTCATACAAGGCTGTCAGCTACTAGTAATTATTTTGGATTATAGATTTGTGCATTTAACAGTTTTGTTCACTGCCGGATGCAGAAGAAGGTGAAGCCTTGCAGATTTCGGCTTATTTCCAAGCTGAAATTATTCTTGTGAAAGTGCAACACACTAAATCCAGATCTTAGTGTGTTGCACTTTAACAAGAATAATTTTGGCCCAAAATGAGCCGCAAGCTGCAAGGGGTCACCTTCTTCTGCATCCGGCAGTGAACAAAACTGTTAAATGCACAAATCTATTAGATTTATACTTTAGTAGGAACCCAATATTGAAATATTATTGAGGTAAATTTGCATATGTATCTTTTAAACTTCACTGTGCATTTATTGGAATAGCCACTGTAGTATTATTTTATTTATTTTGGTACAGAGCACTAAAAAAAAAAGTTAATGTTTCTTTCAGGGAGCCTTATTTATCATTAGAGAAGCCTAACAGTGTGACCTTACAAACAATCCATTCATCTTCACATATGGCATTATAATTTCTATTTTTCATCACTACTGATGTCTAAATCTTATTTTGCTCGAGAAAAATGAATTTGTAAAATATCTACCTTGTCTAATTCATCCACAGATTGTGCATTGCCTTTATCAAAGATAAATATATTTTTTTCCCTTCATGATTGCTTCTATTTTTATTTCCAAAGATATATCTCATCAAGTAGATGACTTATTGCCAAACACATTTTCAAATTTTCTCACTTCAAAATCTTTTGCTATAATGTGTTACAGAAAACAGCAGACTCTTATAATAATTAATACATGATTTAAACCTAAACTAAAACTAAAAGGGACACAATACTCGAAAAATTACATACTCATTTCTTATAGCATGTCCCTTTAAGACTATAAAACTTACACTTCAGTGCTTTATAAACACAGCAAAAGGGTTAAACACATAGCAGAAGTACCACTGTGGATTAGCAGAGCACTGCATATCTGGATTAACAAAGCACTGCGGGTCTGGATTAGCAAAGTACTGCTTGTCTGGATTAGCAGAGCACTGCACATCTGGATTAGCAGAGCACTGAGCATCTGGATTAACAGAGCAATGCACATCTGGATTAAAAGAGCACTGCGCATCTGGATTATCAGAGCACTGGGTGTCTGGATTAGCAGAGCACTGCACATCTGGATTAACAGA